>NW_025729117.1:300000-452526 GCF_021461385.2 Schistocerca piceifrons
ACCCACTTTTGTCAGTGGCTATGACTCGGCCATTTCAGCCAGTAGTATCTCTCTCCTTAGATAGCACAACTGCTTTTTAGCAGAATTAGTAGGATGTTTTATACAATACTCAAACGGTGCTTATATGTGTAAAATTATACATGGACTGTACAAGGAACAAGCACTTAAAAACCTCAAGGAACATTTTGAGTTTTGGATACTACTTTGAAAGCAGCTTTTGCATTTATCAAGATTGTGGTGACATTTAAAGTATAATTAACCTTAGGATCGTGGTTACTCCCATGTTCTTGCTCACTCCAAGTGTGATATCTTTTAGAGCTGGGCCAAAGGTTTTAGTTCTGTTTTACTCTTTCACTGTTTAAGAGAGTGTTTACTGTACATGTTGCAACAGTGAACTTACTCTTGCTTGCCTTGTGTCCAAGGTCTATGCCTGGGGTCTGTTGAGCCACTAGTAGGCTTGTGCCCTGAACTGACATCAGGCTGGTCAATTGTATGTTTTAATATTTATCTGTTTGCTCTTTTGTAAGTCTTTTAAAATTGTGAGGCATGTCCAAAGTGTTGGATGATCCCATCTACCATTAACTAAGAGCAGACCCCCCCCCAGCAAAGATAGTTTGAAAGGCACAGACCTTAATCATATAGACCACTTTTTTGGTGAAAAATTCTCACCAACTCGTTACCTTTTGTTAACCACTGTCTGTTCTCACGATTTTCCTACGAATTTTTCTTATTTTATCCGAATTTTTCCCTTGATTTTCTTCTGTTTTTCTGTCTTTTATCGACCTTCTGGTTATCTTTTTTGCCACTACTACGATTTCTAACACACCATACTATCCTCTCTTGCCATGATGAATCCCATCACATACTCCATCCTTTCTTTTCGAAAATATGCTTTTGCATTATGAAAACTAAGGGAAACATTTGTTTCTTGATCATCCAACACCTCTTTCATCTTGTCCTCATACTGGATGGTGTCCAAGATGACATTAGCACTGCATATTTCTGCTTGTAATATCACAAAATCATTGTTCTTCTTTAATTTGGTGATACCTGCACTTTCCTCAAGACGGGGATTGTGCTTCAGTGGCTTGGCACATAGTAAAATTCTGACACACATTCACGACAACAGAAGATGAGAAAATTAGGTAGGAAACTTTTTGAATTTACTTTGTGCCAAGCCACTGAAGCACAATCTTAGCCATAAGGAAAGGGTAACTATCACAGAACTAAAGAAGAACACTGATATTATGATATTACAAGCAGCAAAAAGCAATACTAGAGTCATCTTGGTCACCATATAGTAAGAGATCAAGATGAAAGAGTTATTAGATGATTTCATCTACAATGAAATAAGGGTGGACCCCACAGTCAACATAGTTTGAAAGATGCAGACCTTGATCAAGGAATAAAGAATTGATGCTTGCAGCTAAGGGACTCATCCCCAGAGACCCAGTTTCACCTATAATTTATGGAGTGCTAAAAATACACAAAGAAGACTATCCTTTAAGGCCAATCATGAATGGGATCATCTTGCATTCTTAAACCTGGCAGAGTATCTAGCCTGAAAATTAAGACCTCTAATGGCAAAAGGGACTCTTATGTGAAGAACTAGACACACTTTATAGGACACACAAAGAGATGAACAATTTTACCCCAAGTACACCAGGTTCAGTTTCAACATTAAGTTATTACTCGTATTTACGAACACACTAATAGACAAAACTGTTTGCATGCTACAAGAGCACCTTGTGCCAGACATGTCTGACCTGGTTCACTTATATTTGTCATCAATGCACTTCAGATGGGAAGGAGAATACAAAGGAAGTTCAGAAAGTAACCTCCATTTGGCTGAAAATAAGAAACTTGCATAGATTTTTTTTAAATACATTTCGAAACTACAGCTTTTTGCTATTTTTCAACATAGTCACTATTTAAATTTAAGCATCCGTCATAGCATTTCACTAATTTACACATTCCTTCTTCATAAAATTATGCTGCCTGGGCATGTAGCCATTTTTCACGGCATTTTGAAGTTCACCATCATCATCACCATCATTATCATCATCATCATCAAAGTGTTGTGACGCAAGCCCCTTCTTCATGCAAGCAAAGGGATGAAAACTATGTGGCACCAAGTCTGCACTGTATGGGGGATGATCAAAAACACCGCAATTTAAATTTAAATTCTTCAAAGTCTCTCTTCCTCATGAATGTTTGTTCTACAACTTTTAAAAAATCGGACCCATTGCCACACATCATCTTTACTCATAACATTGGATCATATAAACTACACAACTGACAATGAATGTCTCCTGCTGAAACATTTTGTACCAAAAGGAATCTTATTACTGTTTACACTTCACAATTCATGGGATTTTTTATTGCAGTGCTAATGTTTTGAGGTTATTTCAAGCAACATGTGGAAGAGTGAGGTTGATAGTATCACAGTTGGATGCTTACTGAATCAGAGAATATGCAGATATGACAATGGAGGATCTCTGTACACAGATACTAGTGCCACGCTACAATGGTGGTTATTTTTGAAACCACCCTCATACTATGATGAGCAGGCTGGTGGCATAACAATGCAATCTCCCCTATCCCTATCAGCAGCCAATATGTTAATAGAGGCTTTCGAGTAACAGCACTTGCTCCATTTCTTTATGTCCATGCTACTAGTTCAGATACATGGATGAAACATTCACTATATGGCTCCAAGGTGAGATGGAACTATACAAGTATCGAGATATCAGAACAAAGTGCAGGGAATGATCCAGTTCATGCTCAACGTAGTGCAGAATGGCACTATTTTATTCCTAGATGTGGCAGCATTTAGAACAATGGGTGGCACACTAGGCACAGAATATACCAGAAGCTACACACATGGATAGGTACTTAAACACACAATCCAACCACCACCCAGAGCAGAAGAACTCATTCATCCATTCTATGACAATCCATATACAGCGCCTAAATGATGCTGACAGAATAACTCCTTAGCTCATAAGGCAGTAAACAACATGTGTGGTGAATGCCAGCAGGGTTGGTATCCAACCTATCTTCTACAGCAGCTGCAAGATCCATGATGTGCTAGGCTCTACCAAGTACAAGGTAAATGCTTACACATTGCAGGTGTGTACAAGGTGGAATGGGAGTCTGGAGATGTATACATTGGCAAAACAGGCAGGCCAATAGCAACATGCAAACAGGAGATGAGGGCTACATTCAACATGGGCAGCACAACAAATCTGCAGAGAGCAAATGCCAGAAGGATTGCAGCAAGGAAATAAAATTTAAAGAAACCTGTGTAATTTCTAAGATGCCAGGGATATCAAAATGCAAGATCAGAGAGCCTATTGAAACATTAAAACACCCTAACAAAATGAATAGACAGGATGGAATCAAGCTTGCCCCACCCAGAGTGCCAGTCAATGATGCCTAATAGGCCACACAAAGCACATGATATGCAAATATTACCAGCAAGTTACTGCCACCCCATTGCCTACATCCAGCAGGAGGAACGAAGGAGTCCACAATGCGTTCACCGATGACTACGTCATAGCACACACTGTAAGAAGCAATAAACAATACCACATCCCCAAGATCCCCAATCCCTCCACGACAATAATCTATCACAGTAAAGTGACCCACACCGTTACCTCAAGTGACCATTTTATCAGTTTTTTTAATGACGTAATGTCATGCTCAGAGAGCAGACAGGATGAAGTGTAAGTGCCTCTGGACAGCAAAAATACACCAGTAGACCCAGAAGAAGCCACTGTAAAATAGTCTGAAACTTGGTTTTCACCATTAATAGTTTTTTATAATATGACATGGCACCATACCCTAAAAACTAGTATGTCAGCTGACTTAGTTGAAGTTAGAATAGATTGCAGTGAAAAATAGGAGTTGCTAAGAGTTTATGAGACTGATGTTGTTGTTGTTGTTGTTGTTGTTGTAGTGGTCTTCAGTCCTGAGACTGGTTTGATGCAGCTCTCCATGCTACTCTATCCTGTGCAAAAATGGTTCAAATGGCTCTGAGCACTATGGGACTTAACTTCTGAGGTCATCAGTCCCCTAGAACTTAGAACTACTTAAACCTAACTAACCTAAGGACATCACACACATCCATGCCCGAGGCAGGATTCGAACCTGCGACCGTAACGGTCGCGCGGCTCCAGACTGTAGCGCCTAGAGCTGCTCGGCCACCACGAAAACCTAACTAAGCTAAGGACATCACACAACACCCAGTCATCACGAGGCAGAGAAAATCCCTGACCCCGCCGGGAATCGAACCCGGGAACCCGGGCGTGGGAAGCGAGAATGCTACCACACGACCACGAGCTGAGAACTATCCTGTGCAAGCTCCTTCATCTCCCAGTACTTATTGCAACCTACATCCTTCTGAATCTGCTTAGTGTATTCATCTCTTGGTCTCCCCCTACGATTTTTAACCCCCACAATGCCCTCCAGTGCTAAATTTGTGATCCCTTGATGCCTCAGAACATGTCCTACCAACCGATCCCTTCTTCTAGTCAAGTTGTGCCACAAACTTCTCTTCTCCCCAATCCTATTCAATACCTCCTCATTAGTTACATGATCTACCCACCTACTCTTCAACATTCTTCAGTAGCAACACATTTCGAAAGCTTCTATTCTCTTCTTGTCCAAACTATTTATTGTCCATGTTTCACTTCCATACATGGCTACACTATATACAAAAACTTTCAGAAACGAGTTCCTGACACTTAAATCTATACTCGATGTTAACAAATTTCTCTTCTTCAGAAACGCTTTCCTTGCCATTGCCAGCCTACATTTTATATCTCTCTACTTCGACCATCATCAGTTATTTGCTCCACAAATAGCAAAACCCCTTTACTACTTTAAGTGCCTCATTTCCTAATCTAATTCCCTCAGCATCATCCGACTTAATTCGACTACATTCGATTATCCTCATTTTGCTTTTGTTGATGTTCATCTTATATCCTCCTTTCAAGACACTGTCCATTCCGTTCAACTGCTCTTCCAACTCCTTTGCTGTCTCTGACAGAATTACAATGTCATCGGCAAACCTCAAAGTTTTTATTTCTTCTCCCTGGATTTTAATACCTACTCTGAATTTTTCTTTTGTTTCCTTTACTGCTTGCTCAATATACAGATTGAATAACATTGGGGATAGGCTACAACCCTGTCTCACTCCCTTCCCAACCACTGCTTCCCTTTCATGTCCCTCGACTCTTATAACTGTCATCTGGTTTCTGTACAAATTGTAAATAGCCTTTCGCTGCCTTTATTTTACGCCTGCCACCTTCAGAATTTGAAAGAGAGTATTCCAGTCAACATTGTCAAAAGCTTTCTCTAAGTCTACAAATGCTAGAAACGTAGGTTTGCCTTTCCTTAATTTTTCTTCTAAGATAAGTCGTAAGGTCAGTATTGCCTCACGTGTTCCAACACTTCTACAGAATCCAAACTGATCTTCCCCGAGGTCTGCTTCTACCAGTTTTTCCATTTGTCTGTAAAGAATTTGTGTTAGTATTTTGCAGTCGTGACTTATTAAACTGATAGATAATACTCTTCTCGGGTATGCAGCCGGATCATAACGTCTTCATGACACAATATTTCCGCGGTCCATCTGGCCGCCATCTTCAGGTGAGAGTGCTGGTGCACGAACTCGCCGGAACTGACTTCCTGGCGCAAGCTGCGGCCCCTATATAGGCCAGCAGAAGACCCACAACGCGTGCACGAGAAGGTGCCGTAACTGCCCTCTAGCGCAGTAAACATACCGCGCCGCCAGTGGTGGAAATAGGCGAAATCGAGATATCGCTGTCAAAAATTAAATTTTTTTTAAATTTTTTTTTTTTTTTTTTTTTTATTTTTATTTTTTTTTTATTCCGACGATCGAAACACAGACCGTTGTTTTTTGATGTCAGATAACACCGGGTCCCAAGTCTTACTTAAAAGATAGCCCTTGTCTCTATTAAGAAGATTGTCAGATTCTTTTAAAACACAGTCCCAATAGCGAGATGCAGGGGCAACCATTTGTGTCTTGTCATAGAGCATTCTGTGTCCTTCGGTGAAACAGTGCTCCGCCACTGCAGACTTCTCAGGTTGAAGCAGCCGTGTGTGTCGCTGATGCTCAACACATCGGTCCTGAATGGTCCGGATTGTCTGCCCAATATAAGCCTTCCCACAGTGGCAAGGGATCTCATATACACTGGGCTTCCTCAAACCCAGGTCATCCTTTACAGAGCCAAGGAGCGCTCTAATCTTGGCTGGCGGACGAAAAATACTTTTGATATGGTATCTTTTCAGAATTCTTCCTATCTTCAAGGAAATGCTGCCAGCAAACGGCAGAAAGGCCACCGATTTGCAGGTATCTTCTGGTGGTTCAGGCGAAGGTCTGTACTGGAAAGCACGACGGATCTGTTTATCTGTATAGCCATTCTGCTTGAACACAACCTTAAGATGGTCCAATTCTTGTGTCAAGCTTTCTCCATCTGAAATGGCATAAGCTCTTCTCGCCAACGTCCGCAGGACCCCCGTACGCTGGAACGATAGATGACAGCTAGAAGCATGCAGGTAACGGTCCGTGTGTGTAGGCTTTCGATAAACACTGTGTCCCAGTGTCCCATCATCCTTTCTGTACACCAGAACATCCAGAAACGGAAGCTTCCCATCACTTTCCACCTCCATGGTAAACTTGATGCTAGGATGCAGGGAATTAAAATGATCTAGGAGGCGGTCAAGAGCTTCTCTCCCATGGGGCCACACCATAAACGTATCGTCAACGTACCTCCAAAAACAAGTTGGTTTTAAGGACGCCGTCTTCAGCGCCATGTCCTCAAAATCTTCCATAAAAGATTGGCGACTATTGGGGACAATGGGCTCCCCATAGCCACTCTGTCAGTCTGTTCAAAATATTTGTCATTAAATAAAAAGTACGTCGACGTTAGCACGTGGCGACAAATACAAAATAAAAAATAAAAATTTTAATTTTTGACAGCGATATCTCGATTTCGCCTATTTCCACCACTGGCGGCGCGGTATGTTTACTGCGCTAGAGGGCAGTTACGGCACCTTCTCGCGCACGCGTTGTGGGTCTTCTGCTGGCCTATATAGGGGCCGCAGCTTGTGCCAGGAAGTCAGTTCCGGCGAGTTCGTGCACCAGCACTCTCACCTGAAGATGGCGGCCAGATGGACCGCGGAAATATTGTGTCAAGAAGACGTTATGATCCGGCTGCATACTCGAGAAGAATATTATCAATTATTACGCCGGGAAAGCCTTCGTAGCCATATTAAACTGATAGTTCAGTAATTTTCACATCTGTCAACACCTGCTTTCTTTGGGATTGGAATTATTATATTCTTCTTGAAGTCTGAGGGTATTTCACCTGTCTCATATATCTTGCTCACCAGATGGTAGAGTTTTGTCATGACTGGCTGTTGTCTACTCCCGGGGCCTTGTTTCGACTCAGGTCTTTCAGTGCTCTGTCAAACTCCTCACGCAGTATCGTATCTCCCATTTCATCTTCATCTACATCCTCTTCCATTCCATAATATTGTCCTCAAGTACACTGCCCTTGTATAGACCCTCTATATACTCCTTCCATCTTTCTGCCTTCCCTTCTTTGCTTAGAACTGGGGTTCCATCTGAGCTCTTGATATTCATACAAGTGGGTCTCTTTTCTCCAAAGGTCTCTTTAATTTTCCTGTAGGCAGTATCTATCTTACACCTAGTGAGATAAGCCGCTGCATCCTTACATTTGTCCTCTAGCCATGCCTGCTTAGCCATTTTGCACTTCCTGTCGATCTCATTTTTGGGATGTTTGTATTCCTTTTTGCCTGCTTCATTTACTGCATTTTTTATATTTTCTCCTTTCATCAATTAAATTCAATATTTCTTCTGTTACCTAAGGATTTCTACTAGCCCTCGTCTTTTTACCTACTTGATCCTCTGCTGCCTTCACTACTTCATCCATCAGAGCTATCCATTCTTCTTCTACTGTATTTCTTTCCCCCATTCCTGTCAATTGTTCCCTTGTGCTCTCCCTGAAACTCTGTACAGCCTCTGGTTCTTTCAGTTTACCCAGGTCCCATCTCCTTAAATTCCCACCTTTTTGCAGTTTCTTCAGTTTTCATCTACAGATTGTGGTCACAGTCCACATCTGCCCCTGGAAATGTCTTACAATTTAAAACCTGGTTCCTAAACCTCTGTCTTACCATTATATAATCTATCTGATACCTTTTAGTATCTCCAGGGTTCTTCCATGTATACAACCTTCTTTTATGATTCTTAAATCAAGTGTTAGCTATGATTAAGATATGCTCTGTACAAAATTCTACCAGATGGCTTCCTCTTTCATTTCTTACCCCCAATCCATATTCACCTACTATGTTTCCTTCTCTCCCTTATCCTACTCTCGAATTCCAGTCACCCATGACTATTAAATTTTCGTCTCCCTTCACTACCTGAATAATTTCTCTTATCTCATCATACATTTCTTCAATTTCTTCGCCATCTGCAGAGCTAGTTGGCATATAAACTTGTACTGCTGTACTAGATGTGGGCTTCGTGTCTATCTTGGCCACTATAATACGGTCACTATGCTGTTTGTAGTAGCTTACCTGTACTCCTAGTTTTTATTCATTATTAAACCTACTCCTGCATTACCCCTATTTGATTTTGTATTTATAACCCTGTATTCACCTGACCAGCAGCCTTGTTCCTCCTGCCACCGAACTTCACTAATTCCCACTATATCTAACTTTAACCTATCCATTTCCCTTTTTAAATTTTCTAACCTACCTGCCCGATTATGGGATCTGACATTCCACACTCCGATCTGTAGAATGCCAGTTTTCTTTCTCCTGATAACTTCATCCTCTTGAATAGTCCCCGCCTGGAGATCCGAATGGGGGACTATTTTACTTCCGGAATATTTTACCCAAGAGGACGCCATCATCATTTAACCATACAGTAAAGCTGCATGCCCTTGGAAAAATTACGGCTGTAGTTTCCCCTTGCTTTCAGCCGTTCGCAGTACCAGCACAGCAAGGCCGTTTTGGTTAGTGTTACAAGGCCAGATCAGTCAATCATCCAGACTGTTGCCCCTGCAACACTACTGAAAAGGCTGCTGCCCCTCTTCAGGAACCACATGTTAGTCTGGCCTCTCAACAGATACCCCTTCGTTGTGGTTGCACCTACGGTACAGCTATCTGTATTGTTAAGACACGCAAGCCTCCCCACCAACGGCAAGGTCCATGGTTTTGATGCTACAAGACGCAAAAAAGAAATTCTTTTATCAAACCATTCCTTTAAGACTGTATGACAAAGATTACAGAGCTGCAGAAGATCATGCGACATTCTACTCAAACTGGCACTGTTGTTTGTGCCTCCAACCACACATAACTGTGTATGACTGCAATGGGAGTCAGCATGCAGACTACCAGATTTCTTAAAGATGGTTGTCTCAGGAATTTATGTACTGATTTTGTTATTCCGTACTCTGATCAGAGACTTCTGACTTCTCAAGTTATTGATTGTTCTGACATAATATTTAATGCACACTTGCTAACTGGTCTCACAGATTAACAGAAGATCATGTTTTTGGAAAACAAGAGTTAGAATGAAAGTTAGTAAGCTGGATGGATATTTTAGCAAAGTGCAAATAGTTAAGATTACAGATAAAGCCAGATACCTTACAGTGGAAATGGAAATAGCACTGCAATGAGTGAAGGTTAAATTTCATCACATGCAATAGCATAAGAAGCAAAGTAAGAATACTGTAAGTCAGTGATAACACAGGGTACATAGTCAGCACAGCAACATGTTCAACATACTCCAGAGTTCCATAGAAAGTACGGTCTCAAGTGATGTGCAGATAATAAAGGAAAACCAGTTACAGGAATAGAAAGCAACAACAAGGAGACAAAAAAAGGAATTAACAGATTATTTGGAATGAATTGTTAAAGCAAACCAAAATACATTGCATGAATGTAAAGAGATGTGAAAATGTCTGTAAACAGAGTAAGAAAGATAAATGCTTCAAAACTGTAGAATAGAAAAAAAATGTTAGTAAAGATAAAAACTTTGCAACTGCCAGTCTATTACAGGCATATTAGTTGTGGTGTCCATTGTAGGAATTGGTAGAACTGAATACACAAATGAAGAAGTAGAAGTAAGTGCAACTTATTATGTATCCACGGAATTTAAGTTTGTTATCCATTTATATCTTGACCTTTATCAACCTCACACTGCACTTGAATGCAAAGTATGTGAATGAGAATTTTTCAAGTACTGCAGGGAAATTACAACAAAAATTCCTAAAAAGAAACATAACATCTGCAATAATTATCCACTAAATAAAATTGTGTTATTACCAACCATAGTGTGTGAAGTTGGTAAAACTGCACAAAATCTACAAATTAAAAATTTGGTAGGCATGGATCAAATGTCAATATATTTCTGAAACCATGCATTCAGAATGTACAAACTCCCTTAACAAGCATGATAAAAGAGTCATCTGCACCAGAGAAATTTCCAAAGTATTTAAAATGGCAAGAGACAAGCCTCTGATAAAGCAAGGTACTGAAGAAGACATAAAAAACTGCTCTCCCATTTCCCTGCTGTTGTTTTTCTCAGAAAAACAGAATCAGTTATGAAAGACAGCTTGGTGACATCACTAATTCACTTCACCATAATGAGTGAGAAAACCCATCACTGATTATATAAAAGTATCTTTGCCACAGTCGGCATGGTGACAGTTTTTACTCTTGTTTCAGATTTGTCTTACGTTATTACAATTAAACGTTATTTTACAAGTAACTGAGTATTTATTTTATGTTGATAATATATCATATACAATGTCCCATAGTGGTGACCCCAAAAATGAAAAACAAAGAATAACTTTGTGAATGTATCATCATGAATAATGGATTCATCAACACAACATCTGAAACTGCAATCGAGCTGGATCAATAGTTACCGCTCATCACATGATCACGATCCACAACTATTAATCTGCAGCAAATCAGAATGACAGATGAAAATACACAAGATGGGAGTACATATGCGTGATATGGAAATCTTAATCTTTCCGCATTCTGGCTGATGCGACCTCAGCACTGGTTCACGCACGTGGAATGCATATTTCAGCAGCATCAGGTGTATAATAACTTTGACTGACTTAATATAGTGGTTTCATATTTGGATTTAGAAGTTACAGAGGAAATAGAACAAACCTTGTCACAACAAAAGTGCACTGCAGTAATGGAAGCTCTCATACAGCACAACACATTGACACCAGAGCTGAGACTGCAAAAAATTTTCGTAGAAGAAGAAGATATGGGTAACAACACTCCATCACAAGTACTCAAAGTTCTGTATACATTAGCAGACCTTGAACTTCTGTCGGAACAATCTTTATGTGCACTATGGATTCGTAAACTTCCAGCCAACATTCTTGCCATCATTGTACCACAAGCACAATTACCACTGCAAGTCTTAGCAAAGAAGGCAGACACCATTGTAACCACCTTAAGTGAAGTTTCTGCATGAGCAAAAATTATCAATAACCAAGACAGAGGCTCCTGAATGTGCATAGTTGTGGAAGCTGATTTCACTGACTCCAGAATGCACATACTGTATATACTTCACACCAGCAGCAAGCGTTGACTGAACCCACCATGAGGCAGCTAGCAGCACAAGTGGTGAAACTTTATGTGTAAGTATCTACACACCAACAGCAGCTATGCAGTCACGCTAGGGGGGGAATGAAAAAATGCCACCCCACAGAACTCGCTGGAGTGGTGGTGACAGTAATACAGGTGTTTTGACAAATCTGTCCATCAATGCAATCATACCTGCAAATATCCAAACTTCAAAGACAGGTGTTAAAGGATACCAATATCCATCAGCAACAGCACAGGCATGAAGACCACAGTGTGGTATGAAGATGTTTAAATTCCACATTGTCCAGAGTCAGCTAGCCTCATTGATTGTTCATGCAGGACCATTTATCAGATGAAGAGTTTCTGATTGGCACAGATTCAGGAGTCAGAGTCTCTCCAAGAACAACTGGTGACATGTTGATGGCAACAATGCAACATGTGCTTCCTGCAGCCAAGTACTTCTGAATCCTTGCCTATAGTGAAAAGTAGTTAGCGTTATACCTATATTCAAACTTCTAGCTAATACAGACCCTAAAGGTTGCATGAGTTCCTCGTCACATAAGTGGAGCCAACTTTTTACGTAACTATTGATTTATGCCTGACATGGTCAGCTGTTGATTGGTGCCAGTACCCACAGAAAGGATATTGCCTACTGAATCTTCCACATCAGGTACAGTGCAGAGTGATGTGCCCACGGCTTTCTGCACGATGTCTGGCACTTCTATCATGGCCTTGTGTTGGGGTGTATATTACCAACAACAATGTGGGGCACACCTATGTGTATAATGCAAGGAGAGCCCTGCGAGTCGTTTTGATTCGTGTACTGTAGGCAGTGTCATAGCATTGTCTTAGGAGCCATTTTTTCATAATCTGCTTCAAGACTTTAAAGCATTCACAAAACCGGCCAGTGCCGTCAGGGAATGCTCACACAGTGCTCAACATAACATTTGCATGACACAAGCTCAACCTGTTACATTCTGCAGGTAGCATCTGCTTCCAGAGAAGTTTCTTGGATCGCAAACTGAGTTTGACCAACTTCTGAAAGCAAGTATTGTGGCAAGATCCACTTGTCTCCCTAACACACGTGGTTTGTAAGAAAGATAACTCATGGAGCTGATGTGGAGTCTATAGGGTACCCTATGCCCACACAAGTCCAGAACACTACCCCTTGCTGACCGTGACTGATTTTAACAGTATCATTAGCAATAGGAAGCTAAACTAGATATGATTTAATATGAGATGAGGCTACCTTCCAGTAAAGGCAATTGGAGGTTTTATTCCAGGAAAGAGACGGAATGGCAAAAGAAGATACTAGATGCTGGATGAAATCAATAGACCACAATGAGGGTACCAAAGAATGAAGAGGAAAGCAGAGGACAGTAAAACACGGAGCACTATGAAGTCTACCACAAGGCAATTAACTAAATGATGATGATTAGCAATGCCAAAATATTAAGTAGTGGTGCACCAAGACATTTTCTCAAATTCCAGTGGCTCTGTCTGACATAAAAACAGCAATAATCACACCATTCGGCCTGTTCAAGTACAATTTTATGCCATTTGGCCTCATAAATGCTCCCCAAATTTGGCAACAGTTAATGCATGAGATGTTTCATGAATTATCATTCACATTTTGCTATATGGATGACATTCTAGTATTCTATGCTTCAGCAGTGCAGCACGTCAGACACCTGCAGCAGATTTTCCACTGCCTACAAGAGTGTGGCACAGTTATTAACAAAACAGTGTGTGCATCAGCAAAACATGAAGTCAAATTCCAGGGATGCCTGTCACCATTGCCTGAGAAGGATGATGAAGTACAACAGATGCCTCTTTCTACCACTAACAAGGGGCTCCGCAGTTTCTTGGGCATGCTGAACTACTATCTAAACTAACTGCTGTCTAAGAGCCTCTCATAGCATTACGCCACCAAAAGTACTACAAGAAATGATAAACTACCATGGTTTTCAGATGCCGAAGCAGCTTTTCATGATCTAAAGAAACATTGGTCACAACCAATGTTGCTGTTGCTGGAATACTCAACATTGTGTGCCCCTTTGGTGGTTATGGTAGATGTGAGCCGAACAGCAGTGGGAGCAGCCCTGCAACAATATGTTGAATGCAAAAAGAAGCTGCACACATTTTTCTCTAAGAAATTGACTCAACAGTAGCAAAAAAAGGGGAGCTATTATTTGCGAGTGCTCGCTATTTACTTAACTGTCAAGCATTTCCACCCAGCTGTTTGTCTTTATAAGTCACAAGTAGCTATCTTTCAGTGAGATGCAGGCCTCAGTTCACCACATGACTACAGGCAGGTCGGGTATATTGCACAATTCACAACTGGTGTGTGTTATGTAGCAGGAAAATACAACCTGGTCGCAGATTGCCTCTGTTGGAACTTTGCCAATTTAAACTCCATTCACTGGGCAGGGTTAACATGGAACCAACAAGAAGATACCCTCTTGCACTGTCTTATAGAGCAGCAGCAAAACCATTGCAGCTCAGATGGTGTGGCATAACAAAAGGGAAGCAGCAAACCTACATACCAGAACAATATTATTGTCAGGTTTTTGACACACTGCACAACCCCAGGAATCTGAGCCACAGCAAGTTAGTCTCTGTCAAAGTCACTTGGCTTGGGGTACAAAAAAGATTGTCGTGCATTGGTACATAGGTGCCTGACATGCCAGCTTAATAACACAGTGAAATGAACAAGCATGAAATGAAACTGCCAAATACATGAAACAATGTGACCAAAAAAACAATTACAGATGCTAGACAGCATTTATATACAGTACATCTAACTCAGATTTACAAACACATTGACTTAAAGGTGAAATTGAATAAAGTAGAGGCTGAAAGAATCATACACATCAGCCTCCAATACATTAGAAAAATAGGGTCTGAAAAAGGGAATTCATTCTTGCCCACAAACCAAAGCAGCAGACATATTAACAAATCATCTGCCCACAGATTTTAAAGAATTATGTGATCTGCTACATGAAGTCTACACAAAGAGATCAGAACCCATAGATATACACCATGTGTATAGAGGTCTAAGATGAACCCATGGATGACTAGCTCCCATCCATCAAGTGCTACATTCACACACATGTCCCATAATGGCCTTAAAAATTATACAAATTAATGCAATGAGAAGCTCCTTTCTAATAACTGAATTTAGGAAAAGAGCAGAAGAAATGGAAGCTGATAAATGTGCAGTGAGCACTCAGCTTCCATTGCATTTCAACATGGATTCTCACAAATACTAGAGTTAGAACTTTAATAGTGGCAACTATTTACTTACAGCTCGTACAAAATGGATACGTGTTTCAAAGTTTTGCTGACCTTCAGAGCATACCAGCATTGTGTATAACCCGTTCCCAGAGATGTGGAAGTCGTAGGATACTCTCAGCAGTGCCAGTTGTGTTGACAGTTCGAGTGGCATGGTCTATTGCCAGACGAATTTGTAGCAGTTCTGAAGTGAATGCCGTGAAGTGTTTCCTTGAGTTTGGAATTTAAGTTGAACTTACTGAGGGCTTAAGTCAGGGGAGTGCAGTAGGTGGTATAGCACTTAGCAGCCCTGTCAGTAAAACAAATCAGTAACAGCTTGCACTGTATGTGCTCGAGCATTGTCCTGCAAAATGATGGTCAGATCCTGCAGAAAGTGTCATCACTTCTGTCTTTATGCTGTTCATTTTTGGAACACAACCCATGACCAGCTTAGAGACAGAAGTGATGACACATTCTGCAGAACCAGACCATCATTTTGCAGGACAATGCTCAAGCACATACAGTGCAAGTTATTACTGTTTTGCTTGACTGATGGGACTGCTAAGTGCTATACCACCTACTGCACTCCCCTTATTTAAGCCCTCATGAATTCAACGTGATTTCTAAACTCAAGAAAACACTTCACAGCATTCACTTCAGAACTGCTACAAATTCGTCGGGCAATAGACCGCACCGCTCAAACTGTCAACACAACTGGCACTACTAAGAGTATCCTATGACATCCACATCACAGGCAACGGGTTATACACAATGCTGGTGACAACTCTGAAGGTCAGTAAAACTTTGAAACATGTGTCTATTTTGTATGAGCTGTAAATAAATAGTTGCCACTATTAAAGTTCCAACCCTTGAATATGAGCACAGTACTCTGACCACATAGAAATATACATTGAAAAAATCAGGGACACTGATAACTACACTCATGGTAAAAACTTATTGATAACAGGCGATATGAAGTGCAGAGCACCCTCTGGTGTAATAGACTCATAGATGATAGAGGCAAGAAGGTTTCAGACATCATTCAAGAACTTGACCTGTTAGTGGTGAATTGTTAAAAACAATCTGGGACATACCGCAATATAGCCAGTGCAACCACTAACATAGGCACTACACTAATAAATGGAAGAGCTGTAAATAAAATTTCCAATGACCAGCAGTGATCACAGGGCAGTTACATACAAGATTAATGACAGAAATAATATCAATCAAAACCTAATTATGGCAGAGAGATTTAATTTTAAGAAAGCAAATTGGAACAAGCTATGTAAAATGGTATCCAGTGTCAACAGAATATCAGGCAGTGTATATCTAAGGGCTCAAGCATTACAAGAACTAATACAAGATACGCAACCCACCAGAAGGGACTATCAGTGATCCTCCATTGCAGTCATCAAGACAGTCCAATTGGCACATTAAAGAAACCTTAAGACCCGGTACCAAGTACTGATTAATCAACACAAATGAGGTGCAATGGGAAAGCTACCTGACAAACCAGTTGAAGACCAATGTGTATGGTAAAGCGTTAAACATATTGTCAACCAAAGATGGCTTGATGATTCATGAATGGAGGCAGTCACCAGAAAACCTGCTTCGCAGACTCCTCCTGGACAATGATCAAGAGGATAATCAAGTCCACAAGTAAATTAGATATATATTATGTTCTTTAATAACCACACCATTCACTGAGGAAGGAGTGGACCTAGCTGTAATGAAAATGAAAAATGAGAACACTCCATTATCAGATAAAATCCATGTCAAAGTTCTCAAACAAATAAAAGCACAAACTGTTCCATGCCTAACCGGACTACTGAATGAATTCTTAACAATGGGTAGGGTGCCTGCTACTGGAAATTAGCAAAAGTTGTCATAATAAAAAAACGTCGAAAGGCAAAGGTTTTGGCTAATTCTATAAGCTATAGACAATCTGTTTGATTAACATACTGGAAAAGGTTCAGGAAAGGCTCCTCTGTGACAGGTTACACTTGCACAGAGAGCTTCATGGACTTCATCAGTGCCAGTTTGGTTCCAGAAAATGGAAATGTGTCAAAGATGCATTTAACAAGGTAATTGAAACATAGAGTCTTGTAGAACAAAATATGCAATAGGAATATTAATTGCAATTGTGGGATCATTTGATAATTTGTGGTGGCCCGATTTGTTTGCTTGGATATGTGGCCTACAGGATCCCCAGTGAAAATTCCTGGCAGATTAAAACTGTGCACCGGACTGAGACTCGAACTCAGGACCTTTGCCTTTTGCAGGCAAGTGCTCTGCCATCTGAGCTACCCAAGCATGACTCACGCCTAGTCCTCACAGCTTTACTCCTGCCAGTACCTCGTCTCCTACCTTAATCTGCCAGGAAGTTTCATATCAGCGCACACTCCGCTGCAGAGTGAAAATCTCATTCAGGTTCCCCAGGGTCTATATCACAGCTTCATAGATTACTGTAGCAGTAGAGTTGTGGAATTGTCAGCCGGCACACAAAATGTAATAAAAAGAACCACCAAGAGTGCCCAAAGGAGTTGCTTTGTGTGTCAGTATTTTGTGATTTTGCAATTGAACAACTCTTGCACCAATTGGAAGAAAATGGCCAAGTGGTGGTAAATGCCAATGACATGCTGGCTGTGGTGCTGGGGAACTCAAAAGCTAAGCTGGAGGAAGTGGCAAGTGGGCTCCTCTCCCAGATGTGGCAATGGTGCATAAACAACAAACTTACCACAGCCCCAATGAAAACCACATACATGTGCCTTAAAGGTCAACTTTCATTATGTAGAAATCCTATGGTTAAATTAGAAAGCATCTCTACCACCAGACAAACAGTCATGCAATACCTTAGAGTACAACTAGATGAAAACAACACAACACATTCAGACAATCGCAAACAAAGCAAGCAACATTATGCACAAAATTGCCCACGCCTCAACAGCAAACTACAAGCTACTGCTGCACGTGGTATGAATCTATCATGATGCCATTTTCACATCCATCACAGGCTACACAGCAAGTGTTTGGGCACACAAACTTTGGTGTATGGAGAACAGGCAAATCCTGCAAAATGCACAGAGGGGTGTGGTCCTCAGATTCACAGGGGCCTTTGGCACTATGCCAGCTGATGCTTTATGGGTGATCCTCAGAATGTACCCAGTAGACACTACGGTAAGACATTGTGTGGCCTCCTAATGGTTATGAAAAAGGGGAATTAATAAAAGTCCCAGAAATCTCAGACCAAAGTGCAACTACGGAGGCTCAGCTTTTGAACTGGAAAGTGGACACATGACAGAAAGAATACTGCTGTGCAGTGTGGGATCCTTACCAGATAGAACTGACGAAGTACATTGAAGAAGTTCAAAGACAGGCAGCACGTTTTGTATTATCACAAAATATGGGAGAGAGTGTCACAGAAATGATACAGGATTTGGGCTGGACATCATTAAAAGAAAGGCGTTTTTCGTTGTGACGGAATCTTCTCACGAAATTCCATTCACCAACTTTAAATGATTAATGGAAAATCTCATATCAAGATGTGAAACAAATACTAACAAAGAGTTAGAGGGGCTGGCCAGTACTTAGCTCAGCTCAGTACAGCCGATAGATACACAAAAAACAGAACCGAAAATTTACGTTCCTAGCTTTCAGAACAAATGTTCCTTCATCAGGGATGAGAGAGAGGAGAAAGAAAGGGGAGAAGGGAAAGTGGATTCAGTTACTCACAACCCGGGTTATGAAGCAACAGGGAAAGGAAAACAGGGAGGGTAGCAAGGATGGAGACATGGTTGTCAGAGGGAAGCCAAGGATATTCTACTGTAAGTACTGTGCCAGCTTCAAACCAAAGAGGATGCATACAGAAGTAAAGAGGTATATAGTATAAAGATAAACACAACTATGTAGGATGAAAAGATGCATGAATGGCTAAACAGGAAAGGGAAAGAAGAGAAGACTGAAGAGTAAATGGGAGTGAGGTTGTTTAACGTAGGTTCAGTCCACGGGGATGGCGGGATGAAAGGATGTGTTGGAGTGCAAGTTACCATCTCCGCAGTTCAGAGGGACTGGTGTTGGGTGGGAGAAGCCAAATGGCACATATGGTGTAGCAGGTTCCTAGGTCCCTAGAATTATGATGGAGGGCATGCTCCACTCCTGGGTATTGGACATCTCCTAGGCGGACAGTTCGTCTGTGTCCATTCATGGGCTCAGCCAGTTTAGTTGTTGTCATACCAATGTAAAAGGCTGTGCAGTGCAGGCATGTCAGCTGATAAATGACATGTGTAGTTTCACACGTGGCCCTGCCTTGAATTGTGTATATTTTACCAATAGCGGGCCTGGAGTAGGTGGTTGTGGGGGGATGCATGGGGCAGGTTATGCAGTGGGGTCGGTTACAGGGGTAGGAACTGCTGGGTAGAGAAGGTAGTCTGGGAATATTGTAGGGTTTAACAAGGATGTTACGGAGGTTAGGGGGCGATGAAAGGCAGCTCTGGGTGGAGAATTTTGTCAAGGGATGATCTCATTTCAGGGGTTGACTTTAGACAGTCATATCCCTGGCGGAGTGATTTGTTGATGTATTCGAGGCCAGGATAATATTGGGTGACAAGAGGGATGCTTCTGTGTGGTCTAGGGGGAGGAACATTGTTGTTGGATGGGGAGGAATGTATTGCTCAGGAGATCTGTTTGTGGACAGGGTCTGCAGGATAGTTGCGGTAGAGGAAAGCACTGGTCAGGTTATTGGTGTAATTGTTGAGGGATTCGTCACTGGAGCATATACGTTTACCACGAATACCTAGGCTGTAGGGAAGGGAGCGTTTGATGTGGAATGGATGGCAGCTATCAAAGTGAAGGTACTGTTGTTTGTTTGTAGGTTTGATATGGACAGAGGTGTGGATGTGAGCTTCAACAAGACGAAGGTCAACATCCAGGAAGGTGGCTTGGGTTTTGGAGAAGGATGAAGTGAAATTCAGATTCGAAAAGGAGTTGAGGTTATGGAGGAAATTAAGGAGTGTTTCTTCACCATGAGTCCAGACCACAAAGATGTCATCTATAAACCTATACCAGGTCAGGGGAAGCCACTGTTGGGTCTTCAGGAAAGCCTCCTCCATGCGGCCCATGAAGAGGTTGGCATAGGATGGAGCCATCCTGGCTCCCATGGCCGTTCCCCTGATTTGTTTGTAGGTCTGGCCTTCAAAAGTGAAGTAATTATGGGTGACGATGAAGTTGGTAAGTGTTATAAGGAACTAGGTTTTTGGAAGATCTTCAGGTGGGCATTGGGAGAGGTAGTGCTCAAGGACAGAGACCATGGGTATGTGGGATGTTTGTGTAAAGTGATGTAGCATCTATGGTGACAAGAAAGGTTTCAGGTGGGAGAGGAGTGGGAATGGATTTGAGGCGTTCTAGGAAGTGGTTTGTGTCTTTGATGTACGATGGGAGTCTGCGGGTGATAGGTTGCAGGTGTTGGTCTACCAGAGCCGAGATACATTCTGTTGGGACTTTGAAGCCTGCTACAATGGGATGGCCAGGATGGTTCTCTTGGTGGATTTTGGGTAATCGGTAGAAGGTAGGGGTAAGTGGCTCAGGTGAAGTGAGTAAGCCATTGTGAGACCTTGTGAGGGACCTTGGATTTTTAGGATTTTCTGCAGCTCAGTCTGGATGGAGGGAATGGGATCCTGGGTAACAGCTTTGTAGGTTGAGATGTCAGAGAGTTGACGCAGTCCTTCTGCCACATACTCCACATGGTCATGTACCACAGTTGTGGAGCCTTTATCCGCTGGGAGGATGACAATAGAGTGGCCTGTTTTCAGCTCCTTACTGGCACGGGATTCGGCTGGGATGATGTTGGGGGCTGTCGGGATGTTCTTCAAGAAGGACTGGGAGGCAACACTGGATGTGAGGAATTCCTGAAATGTCTGCAAAGGATGGTTTTGGGGGAGGGGAGGAGGATCCCTTTGAGAAGGCAGTAGGAACTATTCTAGACAGGGTTCAACACTGGATCTAGTATTTGGGGGCTGTGTTTGGGTAGTGAAGTGATATTTCCAGTTGAGGTTCCGGGTGAATGAGAAGAGATCTTTAACCAGGGCAGTGTTGTTGAATTTAGGCGTGGGGCTAAAGGTTAAGCCTTTTGATAGAACAGATGTCTCTAGCGGAGAGAGGGATCTGGATGAGAGGTTTAGAACTGAATTGGGACTGGTGCTATGTGGCATTTGACTGTGGTTATAGTTGAGATTTGGTCTGTGTGGGGTATGTGCTGGGATGGGGAGATTGAGTAGGGTGGCTACGCTAGGTTTGTTGGCTATGAGGGGGGTTTGTTGAAGGTTCTGTTGTGGTTGGTGTTTGTGAGTGATAGGGAGAGGGATCGCACTTCTTAGGTGTTGCACTAGCACTGTGGATAGTTTTTTCAGGCGGTGTGTGGCATGGAACTCAAGTTTGCAGCTGGCTTCTAGGATGATGTTCCTGAGTGTGTTCTCCAAGCAAGGGTTTGAGTGGTGGAGGACTTTGAAGAGAGATAGGAGCTGTTGGGAGTGGTGGTTACATGAAGTAGTGTAGAGATTCAGGACAAGTTGGGTAAGGGCTAAGGATTGAAAGTTCTGGAAGTCCAGGAGAGACTGGTGGAAGGAAGAATTGCACCCAGAGATGGGAACTTTTAATGTAAGTCCTTTAGGGGTAATTCCAAAGGTTAAGGAGGACCGGAGGAAAAGTATGTGGGATTGCAGTTTGGCTACGGTGAATGCATGTTTCCGGAATGAATGTAAATAATGTGGTATAGGATTAGGGTACATAGTGGGTAACTGGTGGATAGGGAAATTAAATAACTTAAGTTAAAATAGTAATCATAAGAAGGAATAAAACACGGAGGGAAGGACGAGAAAGAAAGAAATTGTGTTGGTAATGTTCAATACCAAAGGAAGACCACTAAATAAGAAAAATACGGAAAAAGTTGACCAGACCAAGCAAGTATGTCCAGATCAGGGGAAAAGAATACACGTTGCTCAAAAACAGAGATAGATACTGGCGAAAAAAAGATCGCGCGTGCCAGTAAAAAGATCGCGCAAGCCGCAAAAAAGATCGCGCGAGGCGCAAAAAAGATTCGCGCGAGCTACAAAAAAGATCACGCGTGCAGCAAAAAAGATGCTGGCACAGTACTTACAGTAGAATATCTTTGGCTTCCCTCTGATGACCATGCCTACATCCTTGCTACCCTCCCTTTTGCTTCATAACCTGGGTTGTGGGTAACTGAATCCACTTTCCCTTCTCCCCTTTCTTTCCCCTCTCTCCCCCCTGATGAAGGAACATTTGTTCCGAAAGCTAGGAATGTAAATTTTCGGTTCTGTTTTTTGTGTATCTATTGGCTGTACTGAGCTGAGGTAAGTACTGGCCAGCCCCTCTATCTCTTTGTTAGTACTTGTTACACATCTTTATATGAGATTTTCCATTAATCATTTAGCTCACCTATATGGTCCACATCCTTCACTGTTTCGTCCCTTTTGTTAGCTATCACTTACATCTGTCATCTAAACACTTTCTCTTCTTCAGTGTTTTATATATACATCAATAAATATTTTCGTCACCAACTGTGCTAGTTTCATTTTCCTCCTATTATCTTGTTCCATTTATAGTCCACTTCTCTTTTTTATTTATTGATTTATTTATTTAACATTCCATAGTCTTAACGTTCGTTACTCGCTGTTTTCCAGTCAACAATCACTGCCAACAATCTCTTCCACACCTACCAGTATCATCCATTTCCGTCGATTTCGTATTGCTGGCGATATTTTTGTGCCATTGGCTATCTTTCCCTGCCAAAGGAAAATTTTTTTGGGATATTTCTGCACCACCCACGATCTTTTTTGTGGCACGCGCGATCTTTTTTGCTGCACGCGCAATCTTTTTTGCCGCCCGCATGATCTTTTTGGCGCCTCGGGCGATCTTTTTTCAGCTTGCGCCATCCTTTTAGCGGCACGCGCGATCGTTTTTTTCGCCACTCGCTGTCTCTGTTTTTGAGCAACGTGTGTTCTTTTCCCCTGATCTGGACATACTTGCTTGGTCCGGTCAACTTTTTCCGTTTTTTTCTTATTTAGTGGTCTTCCTTTGGTATTGAACATTACCAACACAATTTCTTTCTTTCTTTCTCGTCCTTCCCTCCGTGTTTTATTCCTTCTTATGATTACTATTTTAACTTAAGTTATTTAATTTCCCTACCCACCAGTTACCCACTATGTACCCTAATCCTATACCACGTTATTTACATTCATTCCGGAAACGTGCTTTCACCGTAGCCAAACTGCAATCCCACATACTTTACCTCCGGTCCTCCTTAACCTTTGGAATTACCCCTAAAGGACTTACATTAAAAGTTCCCATCTCTGGGTGCAATTCTTCCTTCCACCAGTCTCTCCTGGACTTCCAGAACTTTCAATCCTTAGCCCTTACCCAACTTGTCCTGAATCTCTACACTACTTCATGTAACCACCACTCCCAACAGCTCCTATCTCTCTTCAAAGTCCTCCACCACGCAAACCCTTGCTTGGAGAACACACTCAGGAACATCATCCTAGAAGCCAGCTGCAAACTTGAGTTGCATGCCACACACCGCCTGAAAAAACTATCCACAGTGCTAGTGCAACACCTAAAAGTGCGATCCCTCTCCCTATCACTCACAAATACCAACCACAACAGAACCTTCAACAAACCCCCCTCATAGCCAACAAACCTAGCCTAGCCACCCTACTCAATCTCCCCATCCCAACACATACCCCACACAGACCAAATCTCAACTATAACCACAGTCAAATGCCACATAGCACCAGTCCCAGTTCAGTTCTAAACCTCTCATCCAGATCCCTCTCTCCTCCAGAGACATCTGTTCTATCAAAAGGCTTAACCTTTAGCCCCACGCCCAAATTCAACAACACTGCCCTGGTTAAAGATCTCCTCTCATTCACCCGGAACCTCAACTGGAAATATCACTTCACTACCCTAACACAGCCCCCAAATACTAGACCCAGTGTTGAACCCTGTCTAGAATAGTTCCGACTGCCTTCTCAAAGGGATCCTCCTCCCCTCCCCCAAAACCATCCTTTGCAGACATTTCAGGAATTCCTCACATCCAGTGTTGCCTCCCAGTCCTTCTCGAAGAACATCCCGACAGCCCCCAACATCACCCCAGCTGAATCCTGTGCCAGTAAGGAGCTGAAAACAGACCACTCTATTGCATCCTCCCGGCAGATAAAAGCTCCACAACTGTGGTACTTGACCGTGTGGAGTATGTGGCAGAAGGACTGCGTCAACTCTCCGACACCTCAACCTACAAAGCTGTTACCCAGGATCCCATTCCCTCCATCCAGACTGAGCTGCAGAAAATCCTAAAAATCCAAGGTCCCTCACAAGGTGTCACAATGGCTTACTCACTCCACCTGAGCCACGTACCCCTACCTTCTACCTATTACCCAAAATCCACCAAGAGAACCATCCTGGCCGTCCCATTGTAGCAGGCTTCAAAGCCCCAACAGAATGTATCTCGGCTCTGGTAGACCAACACCTGCAACCTATCACCCGCAGACTCGCATCCTACATCAAAGACACAAACCACTTCCTAGAACGCCTCAAATCCATTCCCACTCCTCTCCCACCTGAAACCCTTCTTGTCACCATAGATGCTACATCCCTTTACACAAACATCCCACATACCCATGGTCTCTCTGCCCTTGAGCACTACCTCTCCCAACGCCCACCCGAAGATCTTCCAAAAACCTTGTTCCCTATAACACTTACCAACTTCATCCTCACCCATAATTACTTCACTTTTGAAGGCCAGACCTATAAACAAATCAGGGGAACGGCGATGGGAACCAGGATGGCTCCGTCCTATGCAACCTCTTCATGGGCCGCATGGAGGAGGCTTTCCTGAAGACCCAACAGTGGCTTCCCCTGACCTGGTATAGGTTTATAGATGAAATCTTTGTGGTCTGGACTCACGGTGAAGAAACACTCCTAAATTTCTTCCATAACCTCAACTCCTTTTCGAATCTGAATTTCACTTGGTCCTTCTCCAAAACCCAAGCCACCTTCCTGGATGCTGACCTTCATCTTGTTTAAGCTCACATCCACACCTCTGTCCATATCAAACCCACAAACAAACAACAGTACCTTCACTTTGATAGCTGCCATCCATTCCACATCAAACGCTCCCTTCCCTACAGCCTAGGTATTCGTGGTAAACATATCTGCTCCAGTGACGAATCCCTCATCAATTACACCAATAACCTGACCAGTGCTTTCCTCTCCCGCAACTATCCTGCAGACCTTGTCCACAAACAGATCTCCCGAGCAATACATTCCTCCCCATCCAACAACAATGTTCCTCCCCCTAGACCACACAGAAGCATCCCTCTTGTAACTCAATATTATCCTGGCCTCGAATACATCAACAAATTACTCCGCCAGGGATATGACTGTCTAAAGTCAACCCCTGAAATAAGATCATCCCTTGACAAAATTCTCCACCCAGAGCTGCCTTTCGTCGCCCCCCTAACATCCGTAACATCCTTGTTAAACCCTACAATATTCCCAGACTACCTTCTCTGCCCGGCGGTTCCTACCCCTGTAACTGACCCCACTGCATAACCTGCCCCATGCATCCCCCCACAACCACCTACTCCAGCCCCGCTATTGGTAAAATATACACAATTCAAGGCAGGGCCACGTGTGAAACTACACATGTCATTTATCAGCTGACATGCCTGCACTGCACAGCCTTTTACATCGGTATGACAACAACTAAACTGGCTGAGCCCATTAACGGACACAGACGAACTGTCCGCCTAGGAGATGTCCAATACCCAGTAGTAGAGCATGCCCTCCATCATAATTCTAGGGACCTAGGAACCTGCTACACCATATGTGCCGTTTGGCTTCTCCCACCCAACACCAGTCACTCTGAACTGTGGAGATGGGAACTTGCACTCCAACACATCCTTTCATCCCGCCATCCCCCTGGACTGAACCTACGTTAAACAACCTCACTCCCATTTACTCTTCAGTCTTCTCCTCTTTCCCTTTCCTGTTTAGCCATTCACGCATCTTTTCATCCTACATAGTTGTGTTTATCTTTATACTATATACCTCTTTACTTCTGTATGCATCCTCTTTGGTTTGAAGTTGGCACAGTACTTACAGTAGAAGATCTTTGGCTTCCCTCTGACAACCATGCCTCCATCCTTGCTACCCTCCCTGTTTTCCTTTCCCTGTTGCTTCATAACCTGGGTTGTGAGTAACTGAATCCACTTTTCCTTCTCCCCTTTCTTTCCCCTCTCTCCTCCCTGATGAAGGAACATTTGTTCTGAAAGCTAGGAACGTAAATTTTCGGTTCTGTTTTTTGTGTATCTATCGGCTGTACTGAGCTGAGGTAAGTACTGGCCAGCCCCTCTATCTCTATGTTAGTATTTCAATCACCAACTTTCTCCTCTGAATGCGAAAATATTTTGTTGACACCGACCTACAGAGGGAGGAAAAATCACCACGATAAAAAAAGAGAAATCAGAGTTTGTACAGAAAGATATAGGTGTTCATTCTTTCCACATGATATACAAAATTAGAATAATAGAGAATTGTGAAATTGGTTCAATGAGCTCTCTGCCAGGCACTTAAATGTGATTTGCAGAGTATCCATGTAGATGTAGATGTAGACTGAGACAACAGTGAAACAGGTCAAAGAGTCTACCAACTATTCCTGTGCATTTGAAAATGCCTAGCGCTTGGCCATGTAAACCCCAGTCAGGGCATAGTACATTACATAATGGAACACAGGCCATATCTGTACACGTCTAACAACTACTAAGTGAACTCATAAGACACAATGAATGGTGGACTGTGATATACAATGTTGCCAACACTATTTCCCGGCCCAAAAAAAAAAAAAAAAAAAAAAAAAAAAAAAAAAAAAAAAAAAAAAAAAAAAAAAAAAAAAAAAAGGCCCAAAAAAAAAAAAAAAAAAAAAAAAAAAAAAAAAAATCATGGATTTTCCAGTCAGAACCGCAGGGTACAGCAATCACAGAACCTGTCCCATTCTTCACAGATCAACTTAAGAGAGTCAATGTGAACAACAAAGTGCTAATGAGTGCATCTAGTGTTGTGAAAGATGTGAATGCAAGTGCTGCATCACAAAATGTCTGTGTTCAACCAAGATTACAGCAACACACGAAGCAGGACACACAATATCACATCAGCCCCATGTCGGCGCAGCTTCTAGATCCACCTTGGCAACAGAGATGAGATACACATAATGTGTAACAATCCTGATGTTTTCAAAAACACATTCAAATAATAATAATTATCATTATTATAAAAACTAAAAGGAAATGGAATGGTAATGTGCTCTGATGCCATTCTGGAGCATATTTACATTTATATAATAAATGTGCCAATATATCAATACATAGTACATTCAAGTATATATAAATATAATAGAAGGAAACATTCCACGTGGGAAAAATTATATATAAAAACAAAGATGAGGTGACTTACCGAACGAAAGCGCTGGCAGGTCGATAGACACACAAACAAACACAAACATACACACAAAATTCAAGCTTTCGCAACAAACTGTTGCCTCATCAGGAAAGAGGGAAGGAAGTGGGTTTTAAGGGAGAGGGTAAGGAGTCATTCCAATCCCGGGAGCGGAAAGACTTACCTTAGAGGGAAAAAAGGACGGGTATACACTCGCACACATGCACATATCCATCCACACATACAGACACAAGCAGACATATTTATATATAAATGTGTATTTTCTTTTTCTTTCTCCTCAACTATTACTTCATGTTTACTATTATCAATATTATCATTATTTATATTATACTATTATTATTAATATTATCATTCTTGCTCTTATACTCAGACATAACTTTATAATCAACAACTTCAAAAAACTGTTGAAACACAACCTATTGTATAGAGAGAAAGAATAGGTCTGAAAGAAGCAGTACATAAATAAGATTAGCAAGTGTGCCTTCCCACCTACTTCTCACTTGCTGATACCATCAGCAGGTTTTGACACATACATGTGAACACTATAGGGCTGCTACCATACTCTTTGGGCCAACATTATTTGCTCACAATCATCGATCATTTTAACAGGTGACCAGAAGCCATCATAATACAAGACATACCTGCTGCATTGGTCGTGAGGGAACTAGTGCCCTCATGGTTTCCCAGGTTTGGTATCCCACAATTCATAATTACAGATTGTGGGAGGCAATTTGAAAACCAACTTTTCAATGAAAATATTATAGCTGCGCGGCTGCAACCATCCCCACACTATAAGCCACCATCTTGACAGCAATGGAATGGTAATCGTTTTGCTGCACACTTTACTATCCTAATGTGTAGCTCATCATTGTGATCCTCAGCATTGGCCCTATTCTTGCTCAGATTAATAACATCCATGAAGAAGGGCATATAGTACCCTCCAACTTAATTGGTCTATGGCAAGCAGCTGTGGGTTCCAGGGGATTTAATCATGCCAGCATTTGCACAGCTGGCTGTCCCTGAGCTATGTATGCAGTTCACACAACAACTCAGCATCAGAATGAGGAACACACAGCCTATCAACCCTGTCAATCATTGGAGACTGGAGGGTGTTCATGCACAAAGATCAGGAAAAAATGCTCCATGTGTGGGTCACGGATGATGCAGTGAACCCACTACTCATTTTGCAGTACTCTGGACACTACAAGGTAATTGCAAGATGAAGTCATAATTTCAAAATTGAAAAAGACAACAAACAAAAGACGCTCTCAATAGAGTGGCTAAAAAACCCATGTATACCAATGAGGGACCATCAAGGACGTTTACAATTGATAAATATGCAATAAAGTTACATTGAACATCAAAAAAAATAAAAAATAAAAAATGAAATTAATTTCATTTTGAAAAGGGAAAATGACAATGTTTGTTATGCAATCTATATTAGTTACTTCCATTGTGAGCTTTGATATTTTGTCAAGTCATGAGCATGACATGGGCCTCAAATGTGCAAAGAAGCTTATCCGTTCCTTCTCATTAAAGTAGGCTACTGGGGCAAGTTAAAATCCAAAGTAAGGCCGACATTTCTGCAGCCAGTTTCACTGAACCCTTGGCACCAGAAGCGGATGCCAAAGAGACAATAGCAGAATAGGAGAAACCCTTGTTAGCATCAGTTGTTTCATGAGAACAGGCAGTCAAATCAAATACAAGTTCTCCTGTATGCTGGGGACACTCTATTAAATAAATAAAACTAGAGAAAAAAATGGGGGTGGGAGCTGATGTGGAGAGATCATTAATCCATTTTTCCTCAGTGAGTGAACTAACTCACTGCTGACTATATAAAAATATCTTTAGGAACTTGCAGCATGCTGCAGGTTCTCTAATGTCCATCCTATGTGGTGCATTTTGTTGTTGTTAAGTAGGCCATATACTGATTTGACTACTGCAGGAGCAGATTCTGTGCACGGGTTATCACCTATATTTGTCATACTTACAGCATGGATGGTCTGAAAATGGACAGAGGTGTCCAAAACTAGTCACCATCAAAAAAATTGAAAAATATACTTCTCAATGCAATTTATGACAAAGCTACAACCATTTATTTCAAAAGTATCTTTGCCACAGTTGTCGTGGTAACACTTGTTTAGTCTCATTTCTGGTTTGTCTTACATGAATAAAAATTTTGTGTGGGTAATTTATAATATACTAATACTATCTCTCATAAAAGATGAATAAATTACCTGAATAAGTACAACCCTCTAAGTGAACCACATTTTGGGTTCCAAAAGGGTAACAAGCAGGAGTGTGTCATAAGCATATTCTGAGATCTTTTCTAAGGCTTTTGATATTCTACTAATTGAGCTAGAATCATTAGGAATAAGAGGCATAACTAAAGCTAGGGTATTATATTAGGACCAGTACTGCTCTAGGTAAACATCAATGACTTTCTCAGTAGTATCAGCCATGTGGAAAAAATTCTCTTTGCTGATGACAGAAACATTTTAGTCACTGAGGAAATAAGAAAACTCCTTGCAGAGGAAGCAAATGGGACCATCAAGGACGTTTACAATTGATAAATATGCAATAAAGTTACATTGAACATCAAAAAAAATAAAAAATAAAAAATGAAATTAATTTCATTTTGAAAAGGGAAAATGACAATGTTTGTTATGCAATCTATATTAGTTACTTCCATTGTGAGCTTTGATATTTTGTCAAGTCATGAGCATGACATGGGCCTCAAATGTGCAAAGAAGCTTATCCGTTCCTTCTCATTAAAGTAGGCTACTGGGGCAAGTTAAAATCCAACGTAACAAAATGGTAGACCTGCAGTTGAACAGGCTTGCGAGACTCTCATTGTGATGGAAAGTGCTACTCTATCACTTATGTAATATTATTGTTGAAAAGTACATTAACAGAGAGGATGGAGAGTGGCTTTGCTTAGTCAAACCAACCATTCAATTTCGGCACATCTCCGTCCAGTCACTCAGATGAAATATAATTTTATGTTGCCTTTCTGTAGAGCCTCACTGTTTAACTCATGGTCTCCTCTATTATCAAGATGATTCACCACTATAGGGCAAGTGAGGTGAGAGAATGGTTAGCATATAACTCACTTTGGGTACTAGAGGAGTTCTAACCTCTGTCCAACTTTCCCAATCCTTCTCTGTTCTGACATTAAAATCCAATCTTTCTTCAATGTGCGGCCCCCATAGCACCAACATAAAAAATGCACCATACTTTGACAGAGACTTGTTAGTTACATGGTTGGAGAGTATTTTAAATGGTTTAACTGACAATGTCTCGAATTTAATATGATGACATGGTAAGAATCAAAAAATTCTTTGAGGGAAGAAATGTTATTCCTAGTCTTTTAAAGGCTAATATAACGTCCTTCTAAGCACATCATAACTCTTCAGTTGGTAGTTTTAGACATCTATATTCTTTTTAACATTCTGATTTAATGTACCTTCGTACTTCTGTGTTTAAATATATTTCTTTTAATTTTATTGTGATTAGTTGGTTATTTTCTGTTGATTAACTGAGTATTGTTCGCAAATTTTGAATGGTGATGAGAAATGTATTGATGAATACTCTAGGACAAAAACATCCCCTCCAAGCCACTCTTACAGCCACCACAACCAAAATGTGAACTGATACTGTGTCTTCGTGGTTGAGCACTCTATTACACAGAAATTTTAATAGTGTGTTGACAACAAATATTAAGAGAGAATAAATGTACTGTGAAACTGTGGTTTATATTGCCATGTGTTTAAACAGGTGCCTGCAAATGTACATCCGAACTCCAAATGTAAATCTAATTACTTTCTTTTGTGCAAAGACTACTTTTAACATATTGAGGATGTACTTCACAATATTATCCCGTATGCAATCAGCAAAAGAAAATGTTATCTTACTGATTCCCATGTTCCCAAAAACAGCAGTTATTCTTACAGAAAAAATAACTGAGTCTAAATGTTTCAGCAGGTCTGCTACAGGGGTATTCAGAACTACATGCAGAGTTCCTGACGACAACTGCACAAGCACAAGACATACAGAAAAATGACAGATCTCAGTGGATAGAGTATCTTGTTTAAGTTTGATTCATAATATGCGCCATGGAATAATTGCAGAGCGCACCACTAAGGCGCAGGTGCTGCAGAGCACAGGGGATAATGGAGTCGTATGTCTCCTTTATTCGCTAAACTTGAATCTGTTGTGATGATTCAGTGACAATTTGATACTATACGTCACACAAAAACTCCAACAGATGAAGCAATCCATGGGTGGTACAACACATTCCATGAGACTGGCTGCTTACGTAGTGAGAAGAAACCAGACCAGCCAAGACCATCAGCAGAGAAGATGGAGCATGTCTGGGACTCTTTCATCAGGAGTAATACGACAGTGCAGCACCACACTTTCTTTCAGATGTTTGTGATTACCTGAATGCCAAACTGCCTCAGCATCGGACTGGATTTATTTCCCATCACGTGTCTTCATTTCAGTGGCTCTTGCAGTTACCTGACTTAACTCCACGTGATGCCAAAGGTTGTGTATTCCTGCCTCCATCTGCCACCTAATTTGGACGAGTAGCAAGGAATGATAATCCCTGTGTGGTTCTGATATCAGCCACAATGTGTTTGGATGTGTACGGCAAGAGTTTTACTATTTTATTGACATTTGCCACATGACAAACAGTGTCTGTATTCAGCATCAGCAATCATCATCTGAAACTGTGGAGGGTTTTATGGCTAACCCTGTATATGGTTTTTATAATTTAGGTTTTCATCGATATGCATGGCCAAGAATTGGAACTTTATAGACCATTTATCATTTTTTGTTGTCAAACTACAGTAATAGTAGGTGGGATTTTTTAATTATGCAAAACTGGACGAGTTGTGAGACTTAAGTTTCCCTAGGCGTATACACTGCTCAAATAACTTATGAGAATACAGCCGTGCAACATCTCGACAACCACTGAGGTTTTGACAGGCGACCACCCTGTCATTTTGAAGGCTAAACTGTAGCAAGTAAGCGCTTTGCAAGTTAATTTGAAACCTAAGATTGCAGAGGAATTGTTTCGAGTTCATTTAATGACTGCTTCAAGAATTTCAGCTTTTTTTGGAATTGGCTGGACGATGCTACATGGTAACAGTCTGATTGGAAATTTTATTCAGTAACTGCCAGGCCTTTGGCGAAGTTTGAAATGTTTCTGCAGCTCAGAGTCTTATTCTGTATCCCAACATTCTGTGATAAATCTTATGGAGGAAGTTTTTGATGACTGCTTTATCTGTGTTACGGAAAGATTTAATTTTGCACTGATGCCCCAAGTGTTTGCCAGTGGTTGAAATATTAATTCTGTTGAACAGGCTCTTTTTAAACTACCTCCTGAGGTTGCAGAGGAGACTAGCAGTGTGGCATGCCGTGTTGACTGGTGCACATCCACGAAAGAGTAAGATAACAGCAGCAGAGAGAGCTGCTTTATGTTCACTTAGAATCGATCCAGATATTGTTATTTTACCCACGGACAAGACCAATGCTAAAATTGTTTTGGACAAGCAGAATTATATTCAAGAGATAGCAGTGTTTATTATCTGATTCAATGTATTGCAGGATCAATGCTGACTCACAAGAAGTGTTGAGAGAAAGACTAACATCTTCTGCAGAAAAGTTCTTTGTCACAGGAGACTATCAAGAGTCTTAATACTTATTGTGCTGGTCCCCCTAGGTTATATGGCCTTCCAAAAATACACAACGATGGGGTTCCTCTTTGTCTGATTGTAATGTTGGTGCTCTGGCATATTGCGTAACAAAACACCTTACTACTCTGTTGAGTCCACCAGCTGGTAGGTGTGAGCATCACATAAACAACTGAATGCATTTGAATGACTGATATTATAGTTAATTTTGATATGGCCTCTCTCTTCACTTTTGTTTCTCCATCTCACTTGTTACGGTTAAGTGAGGCTAGATATAGTGCTGAGTTAACAAACCTATTTCAAGATGTGTTGACTTCTACTTACTTTTTATTCAATGTCTAGTGCTATAAGCAGACAGATGGAGTTGTGACTGGAGCTTGTTGTCACCTATTGTTGCAAATTTATGGAAGACTTCGAGGAATGTGCCTTGGAGTTGGCAGGTGACAATTTAAATGACTTTTCAGAACACCTGAATTAAATCCATCCGTATATTTGCTTCACCATGGAGGTGGAAAAGAATGGCTCCCTTCCCTTCCTTGATGTGTTGGTCATGAGGAAGGTTGATGGTATATTGGGACATGCTGTTTATAGGAAGTCTAAACACACTGACTTGCATGTAAAGGCTGATAGTTGTCACTACCTAGCTCAGTGCGAAAGGAAACTTCATACCTTGGACACAGAGTCCAAGTCATTTCAAGTTTGTCAACTGAGTTAACCCATCTTGAGATCACCTTTTGTCAGTATGGATATAGTGAAAGCCACATCAGACATGTGTTGCACTATCAACCAACCTTTGCACTGGGTGAGTGATGATAATACCAAGTTGGCACCTAGGTCTTTTGCCTTATGTGGGGAACAGTTCAATAAGTCTGGTCATATCTTGCAGAAATATTACGTGGAATGTGTTTTCTGAGCTCCATTTCAGATTAGATTCCATTAAGGATGATCCTGTTTTGTGTATGCAGGTTTTCTATCGAATTCCTTGCAGTTGTGGCATGTCATATACTGGTCAGACTACCAGGATATGGAGGATTGGTGTTCTAAGCATAAGTGTCACAGATGCTTAAGCAGCCAAGCAAATTGGCTATTGCAGAACACGGTCCTGGTACCAGTCATCCCATACTGAGATTCTGGCAAGCAGTTCTGGCTGTTGGGATAGTATCATTAAGGAAACAGTTGAAATTATATTAACAAGTAATCTTGTAAAGAGAAACCAAGGTTTTTGCTTAAATTCTGTTTGGAATCTTGCTCTCCCCCTTCTAAAAAAAAACAGAGGAACGAAGTTAATCCTAACTCACCCATTGTTTAGTAATTTTCACTATCGATAACTGGTGTCTTTGGTTGTGTGGTGGCATTAGTGTTTACAGAGTACCCCCCCCCCCCCCCCCCCTCTCTCTCTCTCTCTCTCTCTCTCTCTCTCTCTCTCTCTCTCTCTCTCTCTCTCTCTGTGTGTGTGTGTGTGTGTGTGTGTGTGTGTGTGTGTGTGTGCGTGATCTTTCCAGAATTACTGTGCAAACCAAGGTTTTAAATTCACTTACACAGCACTTACTTGCTGCAGTTTTGCCTTCAAAATGACAGGGTTGTCACCTGTTGAAATACCGGCAGTTGTCATTACCCGGCTGCATTCTCGCAAGTTATCTGAACTGGATGAACTGGGTTTTTCAAACTATAAAACTAGTCTGAGCAAAACCAGCCAATAAATGTAACAAAAACATCATTTGCTATCGTTCCCCTGGATGCATATCATGGATCCCATACAAACTTAATTTCTATAACAGAATGTTATGATTGACACAGTCAAAAGCATAAAAGAAAAATGCAGCCGAGAAAACTTATAATTTATGAGACAACTGCTGACCAGTCCAGCCCCCACCCCATACTTTCTGCTACTAGATTCGTTAAGAGTCAGTCAGTGTCTTACTCCCTTCAACTTAGTCAGCTGGTAATAGTTTTTATCATTTTGTAGCCGACAAAATTATAAGCAGTTACCTTATTTGTATGATTTCACCTTTATGAGTACATTGTTTCGACTGCAGTTTTTGATGATGTTTGGTTTGTGGCGCACTCAACTGTGCGGTTATCACCGCCCATACAAATTTCCAACCTGTGCCCAGTCCAATCTAGCCTCTTTCATGAATGATGATGAAATTATGAGGACAACACAAACAGCCAGTCATCTTCAGGCAGGTGAAAATCCCTGATCCCACCAGGAATCGAACCCGGGACCCCATGCTCGGGAACTGAGAACGCGACCGCAAGACCACGGGCTGCAGACTCGACTGCAGTTTTTGTTTGCAGTCTTATGGCAGTGCTGATAGTCTGGACTATACTTCAGTTTTTTAACAGACAAAACTTCTCTGGAATCAACACATGTAGTGCAAGTGAAATACTGAGATCCTTCATATACAAAACTTTATTCTTGATATTATGTATCTGTTTGTATAAGATAAAATATCTACCACACTGACATCCTCTATAATCTTACTGAAATTGTTAGTTATGATGATACCATTTCTTCAGGAAAAAAACTCAATTGGTTGTCTGGAATGGGATGAATTTACAATGCTTTTAAAAATTAATTTGGCCAGTAATGTACAATCTTGAGCATTTCCTTGTATAAAAATGCCCTTAGTATCTATAATTGCAAAGAGCAGTACTTAACATGACACAAAATTTGAAGTACTGTTTACAGACATAATTTCACTCAATTCATTACACACACATAAGCATTGTTAAATGCATGCAATTGCTTTGTGCTTATAAATATCTAGTACTAAAGTACTTTCAACTTTATACATCTTACTCTGTTGAATACCATCTGTAACAGAGGTCTTCAGTAAAATATAAAATGATCACTACTTCACAGTTTTCAATAACACATAATAAAGTCTGAAATAATAATAAAAAAAAAACATGTGCGGCTCATATTTAAAGGCTCTGAAGAGGAGCAGCCCAAAGTATACATTACAATATATTGCGACAAAATTATGAAAAGGATAGATTGCTACTAACCATATGAACAACAGAAAGACTTTCAAACAAGTAGGCTTTTGGTAAAAAAGCACTTCATCAGAATTAGACATACTGTTTTGGCACAGAGTAATACACGTTCCAAATTACAAAATTTTCAACAGAGTTCAACCATCTTGACATAAGATAGGCTGGTTATGCCACAATTAGCGGCGCACCAGGAAGCATGCTGATGCAAGACAGAGGGGCAGCACACTCTGTAACTCTACAGTAGCTGAGAGAGAGATAGAGAGCACACACAGCAGGAAAACAGGAGACAGCGACTAAGCAAAATAACATGCACGCTCGTTTCTGCAGCGGGATGCAGCAAGAAGCAATAGACACGGCTAGGGAAAACACTTACATCCCAATTTAACTAGCTGCTAAGAGAGAATTAAAGCACGGGTAGCAAAATAACGAGACCACATGCAGTTGTTGCTAATAAACTGCACATCACAGAACTGTGGAAAGCTCTTTAAATACTGGAACCCCAGCTCCAAGTAGGGGAGAACGGTTCAGGTCAGTGGGAATGATGGAGTCCGTGTCAATGATATTTCCTTCCATGACCATGAGATCAACCAGCACAGTACCAGCTAGTCGTGGGGTGCCACAGAGCTGAACTCCATTGACGAACTTCATGCTGTGTCACACCAACCACTACAGATGAGAGAGCTGATGAACTACCAGCAGCAGTGCAGTACCAGTGCTGTACTCTCCGAGTGTGGGATGGAAGGTAACGACCAGGGTTCCTGGCGGGCCACCGTCCAGTACACCTAAGTGTCTCCAGGTGCAGGACCTACCAAGCCAACAGTACTGGGTACAACGCCTGCCACCTACACTGCACCGTGGATGGTGTGGTCCCGGGAAGAAGAGGCATGGAGTGGGATTGAGTACATTCCCTCAGCTGGTAGCAGCCACCATTCTGTACCAGGCTGGGCTAAGCATCCATATCAATGCAAGAGGAACGTTTCGCTAGGATGCAGTTGCAGGGACTGGCGTAGCGTCCGACACCGAGAATCTGTTCGTGACCAGGGCAGAAGCCAACTATGGTCAACAGTGCACCACCCTTTGTAAAAGTTGTCAAAATAAATGATTCACTGATTAACCACGTTTTCTTATTGCCATGAGTGCTTTCAGGCAATTCCTGGCATCATGCAGAGGCGTCATCCGCTCAGCCCCTCTGTAAATTGCCCTCAAAAGTGTCGCCTCCGCTATTTTCATCTGGAGGTTGGGCATCGGAGGTCCTCCGCCTCAACACTTGGAGTAGGTCACTGTAGCGAGAATCCAGACTTCGCAACAGCAACTGTAATGTGGTGAGCATCATGAAAACATTTTTCCTGTTCTGGTAGCTATATCACGGGTTTGTGTTTGTAGAAGGCATATGTTGTCATCATTATTTTAGTAATATGTGGGTATGGGATGGAGGAAATAATAATTCTATGTAATAGTGTTAGTAAGTTGTGTTCATTAGCATGTGTCAAGCTGGTTTAACCCATATGAGTTGTTGTGTCAGTGAATGGGTCATGTGACATGTTAGCGTTAAGGTGTGCAAGGGGTTTGATCTAGGTTGGTTAAAGGGTCGGTTGGACTGTCAGTCACGTAATATAATATTAAGTTTTGTTGTCTGTTCTGGTTTAGTGTCACACATATCTGTTATGTATTGTGGTTTGGAAGATAGTAGTAAATTGCACAAGAATGCCAGACACAAGATCTGTTTCTATCAGTGAGGCAATAACCGAATTAACAGATCAAGTATCACATTTGCTAGAAGAGAATGCACAGCAGAGAGTGCAGTATAAGTAATTAATGGCACAATTAGAGGCTTTGCGAGCTGCACAAAATTCACAGCCATGTTCGGGTGAAACAAAATATTCAATAGGGCAGTGTCACTTTGCAATAGATTGTTCTGTAGCTCACTTGATTACACTTTTCTCTGGGAAGACAACTGAGGATGTCACGGTATTTATTAGTGATGTCTTGCCTACAGCCAGAATTGTCAGATGAGGTTATGTTATGGATGGCTAATTTACACCTTGTGGGTGAAGCAAAGACATACGTCATGTATTATGCAACACTTGGTAAAGCAACCTCATTTAAGCAATTAGCTGAGGGTTTGTGGCAGAGGTACCATAAACAGAATAGTGCTAGGTTTTTTAGAGAACAATTGAATGGCTTAACACAGAAAGCAAATGAAACAGTAGAAAATTTTTTGGACCGAATATTTAAGGTTTACACTTAGACACATGAATTAACAGGAAATCCAGACGTTGATCGTGTTATCCTGCGGGAATCTGAGAACAGGGCTTTAGATGTGTTTTTGAGGGGTATTCTTGTGGAATTTTCATGACGAGTTAGAATGGGAGATCCGGATGATTTAGCTGCAGCATTGCATATTGCCATATTTGCAGGAAGTAGATAGTGCGATGTGAGGATGCACAGTGAAACGATCGTTTGTTACAGAGAAAACTTGCTACCGTTGTGGGAACAAGGGACATGTCAAAGCACAATGCAACCAGGTACAATGCTATGGGTGTGGGCATTTTGGCCATAAAGCGAAGGAATGTAGGACTAGAAAGCGGAATGGCGGAAACAAATGACAGGACGCGTTAAACCGCACCGGGAATGTTTCGTCCATAGGAAAGCATTCCCAGTAAATCAAAATACTGCAGAATTTATGGCAGAGGCAGATTGTGATTTGATGGGCATTATAAATAGTAAGAAGTATAAGTATTTGATCAATACAGGTGCAAACATTTCTGTGGTTAATCTAGACCTTGCGCATAGGAGAAGATTGGCGACTCCAAGGTATAATTTACGTGGAGTAGGTGACAATGTGGTGTCATTAAGGACAACATGACTCTTCTTCATATTGGAAATACGGAATTCTGTGAGCAAATGGAAGTATTGCCGTCTGTATGACAAGGTTACTCTGCAATTCTTGGACTTGAATTCCTGAACAGTCATCATGCTAAAATTAATCTTTCGCAGTGCACAGTCGAACTTGGCGGAAACTTGTTTCCAATGGGTACGACAACTGTAAATGTTAGAATGTCGCAAGGTGCATCGATAGCTAAAGTGTTAACAAATGAGCTGCGTGCACATGCATTAAGGACAGTTACGCATGACAAAGTACCTGCTGGCACAGAGAAGTTAGTTTGGGTATAGGCAGGCACCAATGTTCCACAGGTAAGATTGTGTGTCGTTGAGCCACTGCAGAACAACAAGAATTTGGATGAAATGCATTGCTGTATAGGGAATCATCTTGTGCACATATAAGATGTTTATGGCAAACTGATGGTTCCAGTTAGCATGGATAATTTCGGGGCAGATGATATGGATCTCCTGAAAGGTTTACTTGTAGTGAGCTTAGAGGTACTCGACGAAGAGGATATCAACGGATCACATGGTGATCATGGCGTCCATCAATCTGATAATGCAGATGTACTATGGAACAAGGTTACTCACTTGAGGGGTGGAGAATGGGAAGGCATGGTAGCTTTACTGATGTAGCATATAGATTTATTTGGTTCGAATGGTCCACTACCAGCAACACTGATCACACAACATTGTATATGAACAGGGAATAATTTGCCTGTGTATAAGAAGCCATATAGGATTGCAAAGCATCTACAACCATGAGTAGACTGCGTGGAGGTATCACATAACAGTGATAGTGCTTGGTCCAAAAAATCAGTTTGTAAATGCATGTACTACAACGGATGCATATCCAATTCCTAACATTTCGGATACGTTAGACAACCTAGGAAATTGTACGTATTTTTCAATGATAGACTTTCGAAGCAGTTACCACCAAGAAGAACCCAAAATTTGTTTGGTCTATCTGGATGATGTAATAGTAGATTAAAAAACAATGGAAGAACACATTAAAAGTTTAAATGAAGTGTTTAGTAGGTTACAAGCAGCACGTCTTAATTTAAGTGTAGAGAAATGTCGTTTTGTGCAAGCACAAGTAACGTACCCAGGTCATATTATTACAAGAGATGAAGTCAAAACAGATCCTAGACTTACATCAGCCATAAGCAATTTTCCAGTGCCAAAGACTACTAAGCAATTGCAATCTTATCTTGGTTTATGTAATTATTACTGTAGATTTGTAAAGGGTTTTGCTGAAGTCACACGACCATTAACCAGGTTTCTTAAGAAAGGAGTTGGGTACCAATGGTCACCAAAATGTCAAGGTTTTCGAGGAACATAAGAAAATTCTAGTGTCAGATCTTGTGTTAATGTTTCCTGATTTTGAAGCTGAATTCATATTCGCATGTCAGACATCTAATATCGTGTTGGGTTGTGTATTACATCAAAATATAGATGGAAATGAACATTCAGCAGTGTATGCCTCCAGGCAGTTAAATAAAGCAGAAACAAATTATTCCAAAACAGAGAAGGAAATGCTAGCTGTCACACGAGAGCTGGAACTTAAATAGTGGCAACTATTTATTCACAACCAATACAAAAGAGTTACATGTTTGTACCTGTTAATGTCCTTCAAAGTAGTCACCAGCGTTGTGTAGAACCTGTTGCCCGCGATGTGGAAGGCATAGTATACCGTTATCAGAGGCTGTTCTGTTGATGGTGCGAATGGAGCAGTCTACTGCCTGTTGAATCTCTGGAACAGTTCTGAAGCGAATGCCACGAAGTTGTTCCTTCATACTCGGAATCAAATCAAAGTCACAAGGACTTAAGTCCGCGGAGTATGGTGGATGGTACAGTACTTCCCAGTCCCATCGACCGAGCAGAGCAGATACAGCTTGTGCTGTATGCGCACGCATTGTTGTGCAAAATGATGGGTGGGTTGCACAGAAAGTGTTTCCGCTTCTTTGGCAAAGCTGGTCGCAGGTGATGCTCCAAAAACAAACAGTAATACTGTGCATTGACGGTCTGCCATGGAGGAACGTAATGTATTAGGATAACACCATCACAGTCGTACACGAGAATCACCATAACTTTAGACTGCTCTATTTGCACCATCAACAGAACAGGCTCTGCTAACAGTGTACTATACCTTCCACATCACTGGCAACGAGTTCTACACAATGCTGGTGACTACTTTGAAGGACAGTAACACGTGAAAACATGTAACTCTTTTGTATCGGTTGTGAATAAATAGTTGCCACTATTTAAGTTCCAACTCTTGTATATGGAATTTCATACTTTCACTGTTACTTGTATGGCTGGAAATTCAAAGTCGCTACGGACCATGCTTCCCTCAGATGGTTATTAGGGTTAAAGGATCCGTCATTGAAATTAAATGAATTTGATTATGAAGTGATTCATAAATCAGGAGCTTCAAAAAAAAGCTGACGCTTTAAACACAAAGGTTGCAGCTTTACAAGTAATGGGTTTTTGGGTTTTGATTGGGCAGACTGGATAAATGCACAACTAGCTTACAGAGAGTGCACATTGTTTCACACACAGCCATAGTTTGAAATACAGAACTACAAAGTGCAGACCATGTGTTGTCGTTCCTGCAGTGCTGAGACAGGAAGTGTTACGTCAGGCTCATGAGCATGTTTTATCAGGTGACGGAGGTAAACATACAACAGATAGATCATGTAGCACAATATGTAAAAAAATGTGTTCCATTGTGCAACGATCCGATTTAAGCCATCAAAAGATTGAGTTACGATGACTACATGAAGCAGATAGACCATTTTCTTTTTTTTAGGATTAGACATTCTGGGACCTTTTAACAAAACATCTGCTAGGAACAATTTTTTTTAACAATTTTGGACCATTTTTCACGTTATTTCTTTATGGTATCTATTCCTGATCAGAAGGCTAGTGCAGTAGCACAAGCAATGGTGAACGATTGGCTACTGAAGTACGGTATACCTGAAATTATTGTTACAGACTAGGGAAAAAATTTTGTATATGAACTACTGAAACAACTATGTCGGTTATTACAAATTAAGAAGATATGTATCACTCCATTTCATCCTCAAGCAAACAGGTGAAGTGAACAAGTTCACCGTACGTTATCTAAGATGTTGAGCGACTACATTGACTCAGCATTTCATTTAGATGTCCGTCTGAACCTAGTCATCTGCGCCTACAATGCAAAAGTTCATACTGGAATGTGTCTCTCGCCATCCGAAGTTGTATATGGTAGGAAAATGCTATCACCTGCTCCAACATAAGCTGGGTCCACAAGGTGAACCAATGGAAGAATTTGCAAAAAAGTTAAGAGAAATTTGGAAAATGGTGAAAAGCACCAATACAAAAGCGTAAGAAAAACTACAGCGTATTGGGCAAAGAGCAAGTAAACTACCACAGTACAGAATAGGACAATGAGTGCTGTTAACTAATCCTTACTTTCCGACAGGCAAAACTAAGAAATTTTTGACCAAGTATCAAAGACCATACCAAGCTGTTGAAATGACTTCACCAACCAACATAAAATTGCAATTACAAACAAGGACTCTGATAGACCCTGTCAGTCAAATCAAACCATTTGAGGGCGTAGTTGATGCATTTCCACAAACCTCTTCAACCAATCCCGAAAGATCAGGACAAAAGAAGCAACCACCTAAGAAGGATATATCTTATTCACTTAGACCTAGGAGTAAGTAAAGTAGGATTCTCCAGTGCAATCCATGTATCATGATGGTTGTTATTACGTTAGTATCATTTTTTCTTCTATTATACTGTTTTGTCTTTAGTTAGTTCTTTAAGGAGAGAGGGGAGTGATGATGTTTACTGTACTGTCTGCCATCGGGTTCCCCTAAATGGCAGGCAGCACCACATAACAGCCACGCTATGAGGGAAACAAACCAACAGCCAAACAGGCAAAGACATCAAGTAAACATGCCGAAGATTCCAGTCGATTAATAGGAACCTTTCCTTGCAGAGGTCGCCGCGACATATCCGGCCACGGATTCCTATGCCGGGTTTCTATTTGCTACAGCTCACTATATAGGCCTGGCCGGTTGAAGGAAGACCAGTCTTCGTCCGCTACTAATGGCAACCGCTATAGCAGAGTCTCCGAGAAGATATCACCAAAGCCGCTGTACTGCACCACCGATCGAAGTACCAGCCGACCGAGAGGAACCACATCTCCGGCTAGATCGATGGACGTCTACATCTATTGTACAGCCAGCTGTTGTATTGTAGAAGAAGTTACTTTCAATAAACTGATGGAGAATACAACAGTGGCGACGAGTAAGGATTCGACAACCCAAAGAAGATGGAACCACAACAACCACAACTGCAACAGCAGAATCTATCAGTGCAGCAGGTACTGAATCAACTTTTTCAACAGTTCGCGATACTGCAGCAGCAACTGATTGCCGAAATTCAAAGTCTTCACCGTCCCCGACACCACCAGCATTCCTGGCATTCGATGAAGACGCTGAAGATTGGGAAACATATGAAAAGAGGATTCGTCAACATTTCCGGATTCATCAGGTATCCCAGGAAAATGATCAGAGAGCCTATTTTCTTTCTTGGAATGTCTCCCATATGTACGTGCTCCAACCACATGATCCTGACAATCTTACCTTCACCGCCATATGTAAGTGTCTCACCTCCTACTATCACCGCAGATATCACGTCATGGCAGCAATAGTGGAATTTCACCAGAGTCAAAAGAAACCCGATCAGATGTACCGACAATGGGCTGCTGAACTCCAAGGTCTCGCTCGGAAGTGCAATTTTGTCACCCGCATATCCCGGGAATCTTATGCAGATGACATGGTCCGGGATAACCTGAACCAAGCAGCCGCAGACGCGGCTTTCCGCCACGACGTCTTAAAGTTGGAGGACCCGTTGCTATATCAAATCATAGACCTTGCATTCAAGTTTGAAGTTTCCACTGCAGCTCACCGCAGATTGGAAATGTGGACCGACGTCGCAGCCATCCGAGAAGAGACTTCTGACGTCCAGGACAACGTCACGGCCATATATGCAACTTCGCGCCGCACTCCCCAACGCAACACCCCGGCATATTCTTGGTGTACGGAAAAGAAAAAAAGACGGTCGTTCCAGGAAGACAACCAGCAGCCGCCGCCGGGCCAGCAACGCCGCCACAGGGAACCCCTGCGCCTTCCATCTTGTCCGGGATGCTACTCCCAGCATGAACGTGAGGATCGTCCTGACCGCTGGGCGACGTGTCGCCGTTGTGGTCGGGACGGGCACCTTGCATCTGTCTGTCGCTCTGCCACGGCGCCGATCTCCAGACACTCCGACACCGAGGAGTCCATGGACATCAACCAAGTTGTGTCTTCGGCATCCCCCAAACTGTATATTGATGTCACCATATTGGGTAAGCCAGTTCGAATGCAGGTCGATACAGGGGCTGCAGTATCCCTACTCAGTTACACTACCTTCACCGTTTTAGGATCGCCAAGCCTTCAACCGGCTCCTCAACGTCTCCTTACATACAACAAAAAGGAAATCGCTTTGTTGGGGCAGTTCACGATGGTGGATTCTTACAAATCTGTCAGTCGTATGATTTCTTTTCTGGTAGTCAACAGTTCCGATGGTACTAATCTGTTTGGGTTGGATGCTTTCCAAATGTTCGGGTTCACAATCGACAATCATGTACATCTGGTTTCTCCACAGGTGCCGTTTCCCGAAGTTGACACTCTCTGCACCAAATTCCAAGATCTCTTCTCCCCTGGCATCGGGTGCACCAAGGGGTTTGCAGCGACACTCCACCTCCGGCCGTCAGCCTGCCCTCGATACTTCTGGGCGAGGCAGGTCCCCGTCGCTCTCCAGCAGCCACTGCGCAGCGAATTGGACCATCTGCAACAGGATGGGGTGCTACGGCCTGTTCAGTTCAGCCCCTGGGCCTCGCCTCTCGTCTTCGTCCAGAAGCTAGGTGGGCGTCTCCGTCTCTGTGGGGGCTTTACAGCGACCCTCAACCCTCAGCTCCAGGTGGACGACTTTCCGCTCCCTAGGCCTGATGATCTCTTCCGTAAATTGGCTGGTGGTCATTACTTTACCAAAATTGATATTGCTGAGGCGTACCTCAAGGTTCCTTTGGATGAAGCTTCTCAAGACCCACCGTTCTGAATACGCCCGCCGGCCTGTTCCAAGTCACACGTCTCATGTTTGGCCTGGCTAGCGCCCCGGCCATTTTCCAACGCTTCTTGGAACAACTTCTGCAGGACATTCCCGGTTGCATTAATTACCTCGACGACATTGTCGTTACGGGCCCTACTGCTGCAGCCCATCTTACCAACTTGCGTCAGCTGTTTCTTCGCCTCCGCCAGGCAGGGCTAAAATTCAATAAGGAGAAATGTTCCTTCTGTCAACCTTCTATTTCCTATTTAGGACATATTATTTCACATAAAGGCATCTCTCCGTCATTTTCCTATGTGGACGCCATACACTGCCTGCCTCCCCCACAGGACATCCATCAGCCGAAATCTTTCCTTGGAAAAATATTGTATTACCGGAAGTTCCTTCCATCAGCCGCTCAGGTAGCGGCCCCCTTATATCACTTATGCCGCAAAAATGTCCCCTTCAGTTGGTCCCCAACCTGTGAGATGGCCTTTTCCACCCTCAAACCCCAGTTACAATTGGCCTCCTGCCTGATGCCGTATGATCCGTCTCTGCCATTGCTCCTGGCCACGGACGCCTCTGATTACGGGGTTGGGGCTGTCCTCTCCCACAAGCTTCCGGATGGGACAGAACGTCCGGTGGCTTTTCTATCCAAGGCCCTAACTGCCACGCAGCTGAAGTACTCTCAGATCGAAAAGGAGGCATTGGCTATCATATTTGCCTGTTCCAAACTCATGCCTTTTTTATATGGACGGGCCTTTCATATCGTCACTGACCACAAGCCCCTCCTCTCCCCGTTTTCCCCAGAGGCCTCGCTTCCTACGAAAACGTCTCAGAGGCTTCAACGATGGGCCCTGTTCCTCTCGCAATTCCGTTACACCTCGCATTTTAAGTCCACCTCTCAGCACGCTACCGCGGATGCTCTTTCCTGCCTTCCTCTTGGTCCCGACCCTGTGTTTGACTCTTCGGCCGTCCTCGTGTTCCAAGTTGATGAGGCAATCCAGAACACCCTGCGCAGGTTTCCCATCATGGCCTCCACGGTGGCAATTGCGACAACCCGTGACCCATTGTTGCACCGTGTCCGCTCCTATGTTCAGCGCAGGTGGCTCAGCTGTGGCCCCACCCGCGACCAGCAGCACCTACGGTTCTTTATTTTCTATCCGCCATCAGCTGTCGGCGGTGGATGGTGTCCTATTGTGGGTAGACCCTATGTCCACTCCGTGTGTGGTCGTTCCCCAGCATCTACGGACTGAAGTCTTGCGTCTCTTAAATCAAGGCCATTGGGGAATCGCTCGCACCAAGGCGTTGGCCCGGCGTCACGTCTTTTGGTTCGGGCTTACCAGAGACGTCACTCACATGGTTCAGAATTGCTCCACGTGCACCCAACAGCTGTCCCAGCACCCTCAAACCTTCCTCTCTTGGCCTAAGCCAGAGGGTCCCTGGGATCGCATTCATTTGGACTTCGCCGGCCCCTCCCTCGGCTACCAATGGCTTCTCGTCACCGATGCCTTTTTGCATTTTCTGTTCGTTATCCGTTGTACCAGCACCACTTCGGAAGCGACCCTCGCTGCTCTCCAGAAAGTTTTTTCCTTGGAAGGGTTGCCGCTAAATAACGGCCCTCATTTCCGGAGCCAGGAGTTCGCGACGTTTTGTTCTGCCAACAGCATCCAACACGTCCTCACTCCACCCTTTCACCCACAATCAGACGACGCGGCCGAACGCCTCGTCCGGACATTTAAGGCCCAAATGACAAAATATGGCTCTGCCCACACTTTGGACGAGTCGCTGACATTGTTCCTCAGTTCCTATCGGTCAACGCCCATCAGCTCCCGTAGTCCGGCGGAACTTTTGCATGGCTGGCAACCTCGTACCCTTTTGCACCTCCTCCGGCCTGGACCCAAACAACGGATTCCAACTGCACAGGCTCCCTTTGTTTCAGGATCCCTTATCTGGGTGCAAGGTTTCGGCCCGAGAGCCGGATGGATTCAGGGGTGTTCGTCCAACCACGAGGCCGTCAGCTCTTTGACGTCCGCATCGCTGACAAAGTGGTCCGCCGGCACCGCAACCAACTCTGGCGCCGGTATCAGGGTTTTTCGACCGCCTCTTCTTTCCGGCAAGCCGCTCTGCTGCCTTCTTCCGGCCACCCGGATGTGCTCCCTTCCACCCATGGTCGGTGTGCAGCGGCGCCAGACTCCGTCCAGCTGCAACAACCATCGTCTCCACAGTGGCTGCAGGCTCCACCGGCTCCTCCGCTGGCTCGACTGGCTGCGCCATCCGCCATCGTTGACTATGCCCCCATGCCCTTGGCACCGCTGCCGCCAAAGTCACAGCCTAGCCAGCGATGCCCGCACTGTCCACCTTCTGGGCAGCATCCCGCGGACATCAATGAACCTATGCCCCTGGCGCCATCGTGGCCGGCTTCCCCGCCTCTTCCGCGACGCAGCTCCGCCCGTCTGGCCTGCCATGCCGCGCCCTACTCTGCGGGGGCGAGTTTTCACCGCCTCATCCCGAGCAGGACGATGTCGCCCTCCTCTCCCCCCCTGGGAAGGGAGGTGTGTACTGTCTGCCATTGGGTTCCCCTAAATGGCAGGCAGCACCACATAACAGCCACACTATGAGGGAAACAAACCAACAGCTAAACAGGCGAAGACATCAGGTAAACACGTTGAAGATTCCAGTCGATTAATGGGAACCTTTCCTTGCAGAGGTCGCCGCAACAATAGAAATGGTTCAAATGGCTCTTAGCACTATGTGACTCAACATCTGTGGTCATCAGTCCCCTAGAACTTAGAACAACTTAAACCTAATTAACCTAAGGACATCACACACATCCATGCCCGAGGCAGGTTCGAACCTACGACCGTAGCAGTCGCGCAGTTCCGAACTGAGCGCCTTAACCGCGAGACCACCGCGGCCGGCTCGCCGCGACATATCCAGCCACGGATTCGTACGCCGGGTTTCTATTGGCTACAGCTCACTATATAGGCCCGGCCAGTCGAAGGCAGACCAATCTTCGTCCGCTGCTAATGGCAACCGCTATAGCAGAGTATCCGAGAAGATATTACTGAAGCCGCTGTATTGCACCGCCGATCGGAGTACCAACCAACCGAGAGGAACCACATCTCCGGCTAGAGCGACGGACGTCTACATCTATTGTACAGCCATCTATTGTATTGTAGAAGTAGTTACGTTCAATAAACTGTTGGAGAATACAACATTTACCTTTATCCCACGTTATGTGCCAAGATGCTGGCCAGAAAAATTCCTCTGTACGTAGTTCTGCTATATTGCTGCAAAGCAGATATAATGCAGAATTAACCACTGCACAATGGTACCCTGTTTGTTAGAAAAGCAGATGTCCTACTAATAAGTCACAATTGGATAACTGAATTTGCTTTTAATGTTTGGGAAATGAGAAATGAAGTAAGAAGACTACAAGACAGGTTTGTAGCATTACAGAAAGAGGTGGATAGAGGACTCAGTTGCGACAGGTAACCAAAATTGTACCGCGAGCATCAGTACGAAGGAAGTAAGGTTGGTTAGATGCAGGAGGAAAGGTATTAAAAACTGTATTTGGGACAGCAGATAATGAGGAGATTGAGAACATCCACAGTAAGATTAAGAGTGTACAGGAATTACAGGATACGAGAACAAAAGTGGAATGGCACACAACACAAATAGGGAATATGGAGCAAGGAGTACTCAATGCGACTAGAACAGTAATAAACTTAAGAGCTGAATTAGAACAGTATGCATGTGGAACCAGAAATGTTTTGAATAGTGATTCAGAGAAGATTCAAACTCAATTGAGTAGTTTAGATAATAAAATGCTAGTAGCCATATCACTACACACTCCAGCGAACACATTAGATGACGCACAAATAGAGTCAGAGACATTATTTGAGGCAATACACCATGCTACTCATGGGCAATTGAGTTCAGCATTAGTAAGTGCACAGCAAATTCTCGTAGTGTTAAATAAGCACAAAGAGACTTCCCTGAGGGGTTGCAGCATATCATACCAATGACAAATAGGAAAAGCTTTAATTTATCGTATATCTGCCATAGGAGTAACCACTGATCATGCTAAGATACATGTTAGAATTAAATTCCCGGTAGTAGGAATGAATACACAATACCAATGTTACATGGTATGTCTATATCCAATAAACTGGAGTACAATTCAGAAATGGATGCAGTTACAAACATGAGAAATATTAGTTTCTAAGAAAAGAGATGCTCATGTTTTCATGCCCATAACGGATTTCAACAATTGCATTCAGGAAAGAATTATTATTTGTCCAGCAAGAACGATACAAACCAACCAAAAGTCATGTGAAATACAATTGTTTTTAGGGAAACTAGAAGCGGCAGAGTGTGAGAAAAAAGTTTTGTTGCCGCAAATGGAATTCCAAAGAATCTGAGACCACTGGCTTTATTCTATGTGTACGTCAGTAACAGTAATCATTACTTGTTACGAAAATGGAAAACCTACAGAAATAATGCAATTAGATTTACAAGGTAACGGATAGCTAATAAACGAGACTAGTTGCAAGATAGCAGGAAGACAGTTTCATCTCCCAGCTACCATTACTGGTACAACACTAATTAACGTGTCCAGACCAATGTTGTATTGGCCAGAGAAACCCCCACACATTGTATCCCGCCAAAACTTAACTTTTATCAACAACTTGTTGGATTCAACTTTATTTCAGTCGGCAGACAACTTGATAAATTTCAAAAACCAACAAATCTCAGTACACCAAATATTGCAGCATGTGAAACGGTATCTTGAAAAGCGTAGGAGGAAGACAATTATTACAGTTTGTCAACCATGAGTGTAATCTGGGTTCCGATATTTATTTGTCGAATCTACTTCTGTCCGAGATGTAAGATGGTACACTCAAGTGAAATAGCAAACTACCAAATGCCAGAAAAATGGATACAACCTAAACATAAGATAGAAACAGAAAACACAACACTTTAATTAGATAAGCATAACAGAATGAACTAGGATTCAGTATTCCACTGTAACTTAGCACAGGGAGAAATGTAAATTAATGTTTAAGAATATAACTAAGAACAGGTGAAGCTCAAAATTCGGGATGAATTTTAACTAAGGGGAGGGATGAGTTACAGCACAGAGTAATATGGGTTCTGTTATAAAATTTTTAATGGAATTCAACCACCCTGATTTATGATAGGCTGGTTAAGCCACGATTAGCGGTGGACCAGGAAGCACGGTGATACAAGACAGATGGGTAGCACAGTCTGCAACTCTGCAGTAACAGAGAGAGAGCACACACAGCAGGAGAACAGGAAAGGACAGCGACTAAGCAAAATAACAAACACGCTCGTTTGTGCGGCAGGTTGCTGGAAGAATCAATAGACATGACTAGGGAAAATACTCATAGACCAGTTTAACTAGCTGCTAAGAGAGAATGAAAGCAATGGTAGCAGAATAACGAGGCCACATGCAGTCATCGTTAGTAAACTGCATGTCGCAGAACTATAGAGAGCTCTTTAAATACCGAAGCCATAGCTCCAAGTAAGGGAGAATGGTTCAGGTCAATGGGAACGATGGAGTCTGTGTCGATGACATTCCATTCCATGACCATGTTGTTTTACTAAGTCTTGTCTCAGATCAACCAGCACAGTACCAGCCAGCCATGGAGTGCCGCAGAGCTGAACTCCAAAGACAAACTTCATGCCGTGTCACACCAACCACTACTGATGGGAGAGCTGATGAACTACCAGCAGCAGTGCAGTACCACATGCTGTCTCTGAGAGTTAATTCCGATGAAGATCTCTTTGGCCAAAAGCTTACTTGCTTGACAGTCTATTTGTTGTGCCTATCTGCATCTCAGCATGTCCATTATTATACAGTGAGTAGCAATCCATCCTTTTCACAATACTATCATTATTCCATCCTGGATTTTCCATTGTTTGATTTCACAATATATTTCTCAATAATATGAGAGTGGTTTGAGAAGTTCTCAGAAGCACCACGAGAGGTCAGTGCTAGCGCAACAAGTTGTTCACGTGATATTCATTGGACTGTTACCTATAAACACATTCCACGTCAGTGCTCTTGAAAGAGCTGTCAAGGTGACGTGGCTCTGTTGTTGTTCCTGCACAGTGATTTGCGAAGATGGGGGAAAAATAAATAAAAGAGATCTGAGCAGTAATTAAGTACTTTGTAAAGAAAGGTATGAAAGCAAAGGATATTCATGCTGATTTCCAGAATTCACTGGGGGACAAATGCTCCTTCATATTCAACTGTTGCCAAGTGGACAAATGAATTGAAATTGGGTCGGGAGAGCTTAGATGATGATTCGGGCAGTGGTTGGCCAAGATGTATCACTACCTCAGAAATCATTGCAAAAGTGCACAAAATTTTCAGAGAGGATCGCCGATTGAAAGTGCTCAGGCTTGCTAGATGTCATGTGAAAAGGTGTATCACATTTTAAACTGAAGAATTAGAAATGAAAAAATTATCTGCTGGATCGAAAACACTTGAGAACGGACATACCGGAACAATGTTTGGCCTGTTTTAGGAGAAATGAACAAGATTTTTTGTGCTAGTTTGTGACCACAGATGAAACTTGGGTGCACTACTATACCCCAGAGACAAAACAACAGTCAGAGCAGTGGAAACATGCCGATTCTCCGCCACCAAAGAAAGCAAAGAAAATTCCCTTGGCGGGAAAGGTCATGGCATCAGTATTCTGGGATGCAAAGGGGATTCTGTTTGTAGATTATCTCCCCACTGGGCAAACAATTACTAGAGAATACTATGATAGCCTCCTGGACAAATTGCAACAAAAGATGTGCCAACGCAATGGCAAAATTACACAAACTAAGCATTAATTGTTGCCACACCCACCTTATTCACTTGATATGGCTCCATCAGATTTCCATCTCTCACCAAAACTGAAAATTTTTCTTGGTGGACAGAGATTCACTTCAAACGAAGAACTGATAGCCGGAGTTAACACCTATTTTGCAAGCCTGGAGGAAACTCACTTTCAATATGGCATCAAGGCATAGGAACATCGCTGGAACATATGCATTAATCTACAACGAGACTACATTGAAAAATAAAAACGTTTCAGTGATGCAAGTACTTTTTTCTGTTCCATTCTGAGAACTTTTCAAACCACTCTCGAAGATCACGAAGTTTATCAGGACGCATTTCAAAATTTCTTACATGTATGTAAGCAAAGACAGTCAAAATTTCTGGGACTCTTGATATCAAGTGATATTTTTCAAACAGGTAGTAGTTACTTTCAGGATGTGCTTTGAAACACTGGTTCGCTCCAAATAGCAGAGGTCTGAGGGTGTAAGTTCTACAACGTACTGCTCTTGCGGGGCTTTCAAAGGCTCTGTTCGTTCAGCTTAAGGTTGTCCTACCAACCACCATGATTTTCACATTTCACTGCTTGCAATGAAAAGGAATTAACAGCTATAAAATTCCTGTCTCTTTATATCTCTATATCCTTCGACCCATTACTAATCGACTTCTACTATTAATGTTTTGACAGTGTTGAAGATAGTTTTTTTGTTTCTGGCATTGGCAATTCTATCTGCTGTAGGAAAGACATGCTAAGTTTGTGAATGTTTTGCCAGAAAGTACTAAATTACAGTAATATAAATGGCACCATCTAATGAAAGTTTGATGAATGATTAGAGGAAATAATCACTCAAAACATGTTCCATTGTCTTTATTTGCTAAAAATTTCCTTGCTTGCTGAAAGCGTACACAAGGTAAAGTGAGTTACTAGTAAGTTCCTTTTTGTCAGTATTGTAATTGGATTCGTGTTTTTACTTTTTTGTGAATAACTATAGCATACTGAGAATCTGAAAACAGCACAATACGAACTCAGTTTGCAATTTATTAGGAAAAGTGTGGAACATAAGCTTAGGATGAAAGTGAAGGAACTTGGAGCCCAATTCCAATCTTAAAATCAACCGAGAACAAAAACATCCACAACAAGGCAAGAGTATGTATGTAATTTTAAAGAAATTATATACTTGTAATGTAACAAATGCAGCCACTGACGTCAAATTTCCTGACACTTGACCACAAAAAATTGTATTAAAAATAACATGTTTTGGAGACATGTTTTCTTTGGTGCATCACTTAAAATTGCATATTTTCATAATAAACAGGTATAAATACGAAAACCGACAAATAAAGCAAGTTAGTTTTGCAAACACTTAAATCAACATGGGGGTTGTTCGATTTGCTTCGGTCAACCAATCCCAGCAAAGGCCATGTGACGAGATGAAACAACACCGTTGCATCATGCGAACTCCTAACTACCACTAATTGAAAATACATAAAAAACATTTATGATTCCAGGTTAAAATTGAAAACAGAGAAAACATTAAGCATATAACACCACGTTCAAACTCCTGCCATTGTAGCAGCAGTAATCAATTTAACAACTGCGCCAGACACTTGTCTTATGTAGATGTTGCTGACCACAGCGCCGTATTTTGCCTGTTTACGTGTATCTGTATTTGAATATGCATGCCTATACCAGTTTCTTTGGCGCTTCAGTGTTTATCACCTGTGAAATTTCATCTTAAATCAAACAAAAAATATTGTGTAACACTGTTTATTTCTAAGTACTTCACTTGTTCTTAAGTGAGAACATACAATAAAACAGATTATATTTCAATTTATTGTGAAAATGCATAAATATTCTAACAAGCTCACGTCCAATTATTCGTTATCTCCTTACAAAATGATTATTCTATATTAGAACCTCAAATTTCTACAATAAATACTTTTGAAATAATATACATGGAACATGGATAAAGTATAACATATTGGAAGAATGAGGTTACTAAATGACAATTTAATACTCTTCAGCATCTTCCAAACTAAAATATCTAACAGCTTTAAATTTCTTTACATATCATTATGTAGAAATAAATGGCATGGAATGAAATGAATGTTTATCCTGGCAATGATTTCCAGCATTATAAGGCATTGATAGCAAGATTATGCAAACACTACAAAAACTTTGGTACACACTTGTTACTTCAACCATATTCTCTGTGACACATCCATACTAAACTTTAAGAAAACAATAATAATTATATATAAATAAAAACCACAAATGAAACAGTTAAAATGACCAGAACTGAAGCAGTGTAACGAAAATATTTCAACTGCATTTTTTTAAAAAATAACTGAGTTTGTTACCCATAGTTGATTCACACTGACAGTCATGAACACATACAGTAATACATAAAACTATAAACATCTGCACAATATTTTCAACAACGTAAAACAAACACAATCAAAATTAGCACTCTATGTTCAGAGTTTCTGTTTCAGTCACAAAGCACAGTAAACTGAAGCTGCACTTTGAGGTAATGCTAAGATCAGCTGCATTGTTTTAAGACAATTTATTCTTTCCGGGGGCGTCTTTTCTTTGGAGACCGAGGTGCATCTCCTGCAGCTGTTTCCCCATCAGCATCTTTATTTTCTTCTTCCTCTTCTTCAATTATTTCCTGATTGGGAAAGAATATTGTCAGTGTAACAATCAGCAACTTTATATTCAGTTTCAATGAAGTTTAATATATTAGGCTATGAATGATTTTAAAAGCTGTTATGTTTTTGTTTAGCCTTACAGAGGTTGGAGAGAAATATGGAAACCTCATAAGAAATGCATGCTTGAACATAAATGCAGATGGCCGCCGAGCCTGCCGGTTAGGCTGTTGTACTTGACAAAGAATGGCACCTGTGCAATGCCGTAACTCTGTTGCCAGTGTCAATCATGGTCAGAATAGTGCTCTGTGTAGCTGTGAGTACATTATGCCAGTTAATTGAATTTGAATGTAGGCAAACTGTGGTGCTTATGTTGTGGGTGCTTCCATAAACAAGATAGCCAAAGTGATGGGTGTTCCAATCTAATATTTATGCCGCATACAGGAAAAGCTGAAAAACATCATCCGCTAAGTCATAACATGGACGAGTGGCCATAGCAGATGGCCACTGAAGATGATTGCGACAAAAAGTAAAATGAAGACAGGTGCAAAAGTCACTGTAGAACTGAATGTCACACTCTCAAACTTTGTCTGCTCAGAAACAATGCAGAAGAAGCTGCATAAGTAGAAACTGCAGGGCAAGCTAAAATTCCAAAATTACTCAGCATTGATGTAATTTCCCACAACAGGAAAACGTGGTGCCAAAGCCATAAAACAGGGACTAATGAGCAATGGAACAAAGTCATTTGGTTGGATGAGTCTTGTACTACACGGTTTCTAATTTCTGGGTAAATTTTATGTCCAAAGAGTGAAACACAGTGCAAGTTCAGTGATGACTTGGGCACCCATATCATGGTATTCCAAGGGCCCCATGGTTACTCTGCAAGGTCTCACTACTGCCAAGCACTGAGAGGCCATTTTAGCCAACCAGGCCAATTCAATTCACTGGTACAGTGTTTGTTCCCCTATGGTGATGCTGTGTTCTAACACAACAGAGCCCCTGTTCACATGGTTACCTTAGTCCAGAACTGGTTTTGAGAGCCCTGCCCTGACCATCACCAGATCTCAATATTAACGGGCGTGTGTGGTCTACTTTGGGGAGAAGGATGTGCGATCGCTATTCACCTGCACATTCTACATACATACTCAGCAAGCCACTGTACAGTGCATGACAGAGGTACCCTGTACCACAACTAGTCCTTTCATTTCCCATTCCACTCGCAGGTAGAGCAAGAGAAGAAAGACCCCTCTGTACCAGCCCTAACTTCTCCTATCTTATCTTTGTGGTCTATACACGAAATGTATGTTGGCAGCAGTAAGATCATTCTGCAGTCAACTTCAAATGTCAGTTCTCTAAACTTTCTCAGTAATGATCTTTGAAATGTGTCTCTTCTTCCCTGCAGGGATTCCCAATTGAGCTCTCTAAGCATAGCAGTAACACTTGCATTCTGATCCAACCTACTGGTAACAAATATAGTGGCTTGTCTCTGAATTGCTTCAATGTCTTCTTTCAATCCAACCAGGTGCGGATCCCGAATGCTCTAGCAGTACTTAAGAACAGATCACACTAGCTTCCAATATGTGGTTTTCTCTACAGATGAGCCACAATTTCCTAAAATTCTCCCAATAAACCGAAGTCAACCATTCACCATCCATGTCACAACCCTAACACGCTCATTACATTTCATATTGCTTTGCAACATTACACTCAGATATTTAATGACATGACTGGGTCAAGCAGGACACTACTAATGCTGTACCCAAACATTACAGGTTTGTTTTTCCTACTCATCTGTATTAACTTGCATTTTTTCTAGCTGCCATTCATCACTAAACTAGAAATTTTGTCTAGGTCATCTTATATCAACGTAAGAGCCATTTATCTGTGACACCTTCCTGTACACCACAGCGTCGTCAGTGAACAACTGCAGACTGCTGCCCACCCTGCCTGCCAGATCATTTATGTATACGGAGAATAGCAACGCTCTTATCACACTTCCCTGGGGGACTCCTGATGTTACCCGATGAACACTTGCCGTCGAGGACAACATACTGGGTTCTATTATTTAAGAAGTCTTCAAGGCAGTCACATACCTGGGAGCCTATTCCATGTGCACATACCTTCATTAACAGTCTGCAGTGGAGTACCATGTCTAATACTTTTCAGAAATCTAGAAATATGGGATCAGCCGTAGTGACTCGAGAATTTTGGTGTAAATTCTAGAGACACTCGGCCTCCCACCGTCTCAAACATCCGATATTTTAAAAGTAAGTAAGAGAGAGGAAATGTATCTACTGCAAAGCTGGTTTCTGTGCGCAGGTTGGAATTTTCTAATGAGAAGACAATCAGCGGGGCCGCCAAGTGTTTTCTGCAAGAGCAAACGCTATGTGAGAGGACACAGAGTAATTAAATGCTATTCTTTGCTGTGTTAAGAAAAATACACCTGAGCTGAAATGAAAGTATGAGAGCACAGAGTTATTTCAGGTGAGAGAGAGAGTAATTTTTTGGTTCCTAGAGGAACTCTCTCTCTCACTTGAAATAACTCTGTACTCTCATACTTTCAGTTCAGCTGAATCACATTTACTAACACAGCAAAGAATAGCATTTAATTACTCCGTGTCCTCTCACATAGCGTTTGCTCTTGCAGTAAACACTCAGCGGCATCATTCAACTGCCCCGCTTATCGTCTTTTCATTATTTCTTCGGTGAACAAGTTAGGGAGATTGACGCAGACGCATATCCAGAACAGGATCGGCCAAACGTTTCAAGTAAGTCAACTACAGTGAGAGAAGTGTGAAGTTCGCAATCCAGATTTTCATCACTTCTCTTGTTGCAGAAACCGTTAGACAGCCTGTTGCTCTTCATCCACAGCTTGCACCATATCATGTGAGAAAAGAGCATGCTAGGTTTCGCACGAGTGATGCTTTTTAAAGCCTTGCTAATTTGTGTACATGAACTTTTCGGTCTCTAGGAAATTTATTATATTCGAACTCTGAATACGCTCTAGAATTCTGCACCAAACCAATGTTAAGGATATTGATCTGTAATTCTGCGGGTGCATTCTTTTACCCCTTTTATATACAGGAGTCACCTCCCCTTTTTTCCAGTCACTTGGCATTTTGTGTTGGCCGAGAGATTCATGATAAATGCAAGCTAAGTAAGGGGCCTATGATGTAGAGTACACTCTGTAACTGAACAGTGATTCCATCCGGACCTGGTGACTTATTTGCTTTCAAGTCCTTCAGTTATTTCTTTGAGCCAGGGATGCTTATTATTGTGTTCGGCCTTCCTTTTGCTATCTTTTAGTGCCAAACCAGACTGGTCAACAAGTGACTGAATTGGAGCCTTAAACCTGCTTAGTGATTTTACATAGGACCAGATTGTCTTCAGGTTCTCCACCAGATCTTTAGTTAAGGTATGACGGTGATAGTAGTTGTAACCTTCATGCACAAAATTTTTCACAGACGTACAAATCTCCACTAATCTTTGCCTGTCGTAATTTTTGCATCCTCTTTTGAACTGAGAGTCCAACAGCCTCTGCTTCCTCAGCATTTTTACTAAACCATGGTGGGTCTTTTCTGTCTTTAATCCACTTACAAGGCACATTGTTTTCCACAGCACGATTTACAATCTGTTTACATTTTGCCCATAAGCCCTCTATGGCCATCATTTGGAAACTAAATGATTGCAGTTCATTGTCAATGTGAGATGCTACCAACTGTTTATCTGCTCTTTATAGGGGTTTATTTATTAATTCATTTCAGACCAATATTAGAGACTTATAACTGTGGTTGGTGTTTACTTATAATTGGTAACCCTCCTTGACATCTTGACTGATTTATTAAATTTCATAATTATGGTCCTATGACATAGAGTAGCATGGAGAGCTGCATCAAATCAGTCTCAGGACTGAAGACCACAACAACAACAACAACAACAACAACAACAGTCCGATGATGCCATCATGATCACTTATCCCTGTCTCTACACTGATACCATTGATAAGGTCCGGCCTGCTTGTAACTACAATGTCCAAGATACTTGCATTGCATGTTAGCTGCCAATCTAGCTGCTACAGACAGTTTTCAGAAAACTGTGATCAAAAGTACTTCACAAGACCTTCTGTCTGTACCCCCCCTGCAATGAATCCACACACATCCAGTCTATATTCTCAATCATCATTATCTGAACTTGCTACTATAATGCAGAAAGAATGGTGTACGATTCCCTTGAAAACCATGCAAAACCTGTATTTATCCATTCCTTCCAAGACAACTGGAAGTTGTTTTGAAAGCCCACAGTTTGCCTAAACACATCAGACATGGTAATGTGTCGTTTTAGGGGTTTCCACATTTTTCGTCCACCCCCCCCCCCCTCCCCCCCACCCCCCTCTGCTCCCCCATATGTGTTGGTGAGATAACAGTTAAAAACACTGCACCTAAGTTCCTAAACTTAATTTTATTTGGCTGGTGGCTAAGATTTCAATTTTCTGCAGTATGAAGTGTAGAATATAATAAAAGTAAAAAATCTTAACAGTTTTAGTGTTCAACATCGTAAATAAAAACAGGCACATCAAAGTTAAAAGTCTTAGTAATGGTGGCATGATGCATGAACATCTGGAATAGTTATAAGGAGCAACTATTAACACTTACCACTTCAGGTTCCGAAACTGGTGTATGCTCAGGTTTAGAGTCTTCGGATCCTTTAGTTTTCTCCCCTTCATCCTGAACTCCAGAAGTTGCCACTTCTGGTTCTGCTGCAGCATCTACTGCTGCTGCTGTTTTTTCTTCTTCTTCCTCCTCTTCCTCTTCTGGAACCTCCAGATCACTCTTCGAAGTTGGAACAGTGTTTCTTGGTTTCAGTTCCTGTATTTCTTCTATGTTATCATCAGGAGATATGGCATCTGTCTTCTTTGCTTCAGCAGTACGCCTATGTTCATCACGTTCCTGGAAGTTGCCATAGGAAGGCATAATTAAATAGCAAACAAGTGTTGCCAATATGCACACTGTAACAACTGGAAATGAAGCTTTCACAATGAAATCTGTAATGTGACTATAAATTTACTGGTCAGCCCAGAAGAGCATACATTAGTAGGGTGATTTAATCCACACATTTTATTGCTGAGCAAGAGCAGCACAGTAACAGTAAAACAAAATGGCAAATGACACTGTCTCAAAAATTAGAACTGGAACGCAGAAATAAATTGGAAACTGGAACTAATACCTCTTCCAGAGAGCTAAAAAGAGGAAGAAGAAAAATTAGGAAACATGGAAATCATTTGTGAGTCAGCTAATTCAGAAGTTCATTTTATACATGGGCACATGCCATTAATTTACAACATACAGCCCATATATGCATTTAATGCAGCAAATATAGTTTTTAAAAGAATAAAGATTACCTTCACCCCTACATGCCTACGTTGTTTGTGGGAACTGCACCAACACAAATGCAGAACAAAAATTATCAAAAACTTATGGGGCACACTAAGCATGATGCAACAAACAATTACAATCATAAACTTATATTGGTTTTTTGCTTCAGGAGCCCCTGGTCTCCTGTTAGCTCTATAACCTCCATAACTGCTGAGAGGAGCTTTGAATTTTGTATACAATTCAAAGTGAGTAGACCAATTACAAATGGCAAGTATTTAATGTAAAGCAGTACATCAATAAGAATTACAGGGAATTTGTAAAAGGGTGTTTACAACTATCTATAGGACTCCTCCCGTTCACTTGGACAACATAAGCAAAAATCCATTTTATGTCATACATTATCAAGTATATGCAGTATCACTGACACGAGCTCATTAAAAATGTGCCTTTTTTTAGTTCTGGAATTATTTTTCATAAAAGAGGCACATGCACAATGTCTTTCACTTAATCTGACAAAAAAGAAATCAATGGTTGTCAGGTACGGAGATCTAGATAGCCAAGAGCAGAACACAGCATTGTCTTGTCGAGAAAGAATGATCTGTTCACCTCCTGTAAAATTTATATAATGTACTAAGCCCATGCCCACTACAGTAGTACAGCTTTATATGCCAACTAGCTTTGCAGAAATTGATGAAATGTATGAGGAGATAAAAGAAATTATTCAGGTAGTGAAGGGAGACGAAAATTTAGTAGTCATGGGTGACTGGAATTTGAGAGTAGGAAAAGGGAGAGAAGGAAACATAGTAGGTGAATATGGATTGGGGGTAAGAAATGAAAGAGGAAGCCATCTGGTGGAATTTTGTACAGAGCATATCTTAATCATAGCTAACACTTGGTTTAAGAATCATAAAAGAAGGTTGTATACATGGAAAAACCCTGGAGATACTAAAAGGTATCAGATAGATTATATAATGGTAAGACAGAGGTTTAGGAACCAGGTTTTAAATTGTAAGACATTTCCAGGGGCAGATGTGGACTGTGACCACAATCTGTAGATGAAAACTGAAGAAACTGCAAAAAGGTGGGAATTTAAGGAGATGGGACCTGGATAAACTGACTAAACCAGAGGTTGTACAGAGTTTCAGGGAGAGCATAAGGGAACAATAAATACAGTAGAAGAAGAATAGGTAGCTTTGAGGGATGAAGTAGTGAAGGCGGCAGAGGATCAAGTAGGTAAAAAGACGAGGGCTAGTAGAAATCCTTGGGTAACAGAAGAAATATTGAATTTAATTGATGAAAGGAGAAAACATAAAAATGCAGTAAATGAAGCAGGCAAAAAGGAATACAAACGTCTCAAAAATGAGATCGACAGGAAGTGCAAAATGGCTAAGCAGGGATGGCTAGAGAACAAATGTAAGGATGTAGAGGCTTATGTCACTAGGGGTAAGATAGATACTGCCTACAGGAAAATTGAAGAGACCTTTGGAGAGAAGAGAACCACTTGTATGAATATCAAGATCTCAGATGGAAACCAAGTTCTAAGCAAAGAAGGGAAAGCAGAAAGGTGGAAGGAGTATATAGAGGATCTATACAAGGGCGATGTACTTGAGGACAATATTATGGAAATGGAAGAGGATGTAGATGAAGATGAAATGGGAGATATGATACTGCGTGAAGAGTTTGACAGAGCACTGAAAGACCTGAGTCGAAACAAGGCCCCGGGAGTAGACAACGTTCCATTAGAACTACTGATAGCCTTGGGAGAGCCAGTCATGACAAAACTATACCATCTGATGAGCAAGATGCATGAGACAGGTATAATAATTCCAATCCCAAAGAAAGCAGGTGTTGACAGATGTGAAAATTACCGAACTATCAGTTTAATAAGTCACAGCTGCAAAATACTAATGCGAATTCTTTACAAACGAATGGAAAAACTGGTAGAAGCCGACCTAGGGGAAGATCAGTTTGGATTCCGTAGAAATGTTGGAACACGTGAGGCAATACTGACCTTACGACTTATCTTAGAAGAAAGATTAAGGAAAGGCAAACCTATATTTCTAGCATTTGTAGACTTAGAGAAAGCTTTTGACAATGTTGACTGGAATACTCTCTTTCAAATTCTGAAGGTGGCAGGCGTAAAATACAGGAAGCGAAAGGCTATTTACTATTTGTACAGAAACCAGATGGCAGTTATAAGAGTCGAGGGGCATGAAAGAGAAGCAGTGGTTGGGAAGGGAGTGAGACAGGGTTGTAGCCTATCCCCGGTGTTATTCACTCTGTATATTGAGCAAGCAGTAAAGGAAACAAAAGAAAAATTCGGAGTAGGTATTAAAATCCATGGAGAAGAAATAAAAACTTTGAGGTTCGCCAATGACATTGTAATACTGTCAGAGGCAGCAAAGGACCTGGAAGAGCAGTTGACAGTGTCTTGAAAGGAGGATATTAGATGAACATCAACAAAAGCAAAACGAGTATAATGGAATGTAGTCTAATTATGTCGGGTGATGCTGAGGGAATTAGATTAGGAAATGAGACACTTAAAAGTAGTAAAGGAGTTTTGCTATTTGGGGAGCAAAGTAACGGATGATGGTCGAAGTAGAGAGGATATAAAAAGAAGACTGGCAATGGCAAGGAAAGCGTTTCTGAAGAAGAGAAATTTGTTAACATCGAGTACAGTTTTAAGTGTCATGAAGTCTTTTCTGAAAGTATTTGTATGGAGTGTAGCCATGTATGGAAGTGAAACATAGACGATAAATAGTTTGGGCAAGAAGAGAATAGAAGCTTTCGAAATGTGGTGCTACAGAAGAATGCTGAAGATTAGATGGGTAGATCACATAACTAAAGAGGAGGTATTGAATAGAATTGGGGAGGAGTTTGTGGCACAACCTGACAAAAAGAAGGGACCGGTTGGTAGGACATGTTCTGAGGCATCAAGGGATCACAAATTTAGCATTGGAGGGCAGCGTGGAAGGTAAAAATCGTAGAGGTAGACCAAGAGATGAATACACTAAGCAGATTCAGAAGGATGTAGGTTGCAGTAAGTACTGGGAGATGAAGAAGCTTGCACAGGATAGAGTAGCATGGAGAGCTGCATCAAACCAGTCTCAGGACTGAAGACCACAACAACAACAACAACAACAACAACAAGCTGACAATGCATTATTGTTGTGTGTCATGCATTGTTTGTCGCGATTCTGATAATGAGTGTTTACAACCTGTTGCCGCTCACAGCATGGCTCGCTTTTGTGGCGTGCTACTGCAGCTTTTTTAAAAAAGGGAGAGAAGGGGAGGGAGGGGGGGGGAGGGGGGGAGAGGGAGAGGGAGAGGGAGAGAGAGAGAGAGAGGGAGAGAGAGAGAGAGAGAGAGAGAGAGAGAGAGAGAGAGAGAGGGGAATTGTCTCGTAAGCGAAACAATGGCAAGAGACTGCTATTTGTTGTTACTTACACTGGTGCTTTCTTTGATAATGATCAACAAGAACCAAATAATAGACTGTGTATGATAGAAGATGTTCTGAACGAGAGATTAGTGAGAATTTTTCTCCGTTTGAAAATTTTTGCAGACGTCTCTTTAGTACATTACATTCTGCACAGAGAGTAGAGTCATCTTAGATTTAAAAACCTAGTCAGTTGCCATGCTTCATTTCTGACTGTATCACTATTCAGCATAAGAATAATACGAATATAAACATGTTATGTATATTCTTCCATGTTTACTTTGTCACACTCTACTTTCGTAGTTTATTAGGCAGACAGGATTTAAATGAGATAGCAGCAAATACGAAAGAATACACGGCATGTTTACATTCTTCTACCTTCTCTTTTAATTTATTTACTGACTCAGAGGTTTTGGCGTCAATATTTATCTTTGTGCCTGCAAAGCATGCCTGTGTAGTGCTACATATATTCGACGGCATTTTTTAGAACTTCCGCTTACTTTGCACTCAATTCTAAGCCGCGGGCAGTTTTTTGGATTACAAAAACCGTAAAAAAAGTGCGGCTTGGATTCGAGTAAATACGGTAGGTAGATCAGACATTTTGTGATACTTCAACTTCCACTTGAGAATAATTATAATGCCAAAATCATTACTGTATGAAATAAATTACTAGTAATTTACAGTTTATGGTGGAAATTTGTTTCAAAACAGTTATGTATGTACTTTCAAAACAGTTATGTATGTATGTATGTATGTATGTAGTACAAATGCCACGAATCTGATATTATACTTGTGAACTTTTGTACTTGCTCTCCTTTCTGAGCGAATCAAATCCAATTGTATCTGACAACAGACTCACTTGACATGTGAGCTGCGGCAGGGACAGACAAGTAGAGTCTACGGGCACATGGAGACAGTGTATATGAAGATGACCTCAGAGGAATTGCTAATGAGTTTAAAGCGAGTAAGTGCATGGAGCTCATTTGTGATCTCTAATAGGGATCTGAAAATTTAGCATCAATTTTTGGCGAAATTGGTATCTATTTTGGATGAAATTAACATGTTTTAAAAAATTATTAGACTTACAAATTTAAAAACTGTCATACTAATGCGCCTGAAGGCAAAAATGGCTGCAAAAACAGTGACCAGAGATTAAGTAATAAAAAAGAATGTATGATTTCTATGGAATATTAGCTTTTACAAAAACTTTAAACAGCTTTTTTAAAAACAGTTTTTGTTTTTCTTCTTCTTTTGAGTATATACAACCTTTCAACAATTAAATGTTTCTGTCGACAAGCTACATTTTTTCCTCGGCCTCACACTGACTGGTTTTGTTTTCTGAGAGTGTGGACAATATAATGTGGCACTCAGCCGCGTGAATACACAATCGAGAACTTTGACCGTCTGAGGGGAGAGAAGCGGTGTGGGAGAACAAACCTCACCCCTCTCTCGCTGGTCTACAACCATGTTCTATGTTTCTGACAGCAGAACAGACTCTCGGTCTTAGGGATCGCAGAAATGTAGTTGGTAACAGCTACTGTCAATTTATTGCCACAGTTTGCACATCATCAATGAAGTACTTCAGGCCCAATGTCCATCAGTACCTTTTGCAACCACAGTTCAAAACATTCTAGTCCAATCTAAAAACTGCTATGTTTTTACTCATACTAGCATATAAAAATATGCATTTCTTTGCTATAAAATGCTGTACCCAGATCAGAATAATAAAGTGACAGGCAGCTAGTTGTTTACAGGATTGCTACCATAGCAACATCAGGGTGTACACGTGGACGAGGAAAAAAAAATTCCCGGATTTTTCTTGGTTAAAAGTACATTTCCTCCCGGGTGAGTATACTTTTCCTTGGAACTGTAAAACTTATCAGTCTTTTGAATGGTTATGGTTTTATACATGGGAGTAGAATTTCCCAGCACTTTAGAAAACGAAACTCAGGGAGCCGAACACGTTTTGGGAAGATGACTGACGTGCAGCAACATGTACACTGCGTATTTTCATATTACGAAAGTATAAATTCGAATTCCACCAAACACCGCTTGTTACTTTCCAAAGCACTGAAATCGCGATTGCGATGCCCTTTTGTAAGCCACTCATAGCTCACATCACGTGATCTCGCCAGTCGATGACAGTGGATATTCAGAACATAGAACACGTGATGTAGTCGGCCAAATGCAACATCACTTTTAGGTAACACGAACACACAAATAGGGAAAGTTAATGGTTTAAATTAATATACGTAGTGCTGCTACAAGAAAAGAAAAGTTTTCACATATAATGTTGCCCCTTTTTGCACATGTTACACTTTAAGATACATGACACAAATGTGCCAGTAAAATGTTTAAGAACTACATAATTGCTAGATCTTTTGGGCTCGAAATTATTCTGAATCATCGTACTCAAAGAGTTGATTTTTGAATTAAGAGTCAAAAGCTCTGGGATTTATGAAATTCATCTTACATTCTCACACACAGTTCATCTTGCGTAAAAGGAAATTTACTTTGCAAGTAACGCTTACCAAACCACCATTCGCAATATTTTCCAGCAACTGTTGGAAATAGGTTTGTTTCAGCAATGGCCAGAAGGCGCCTGATAACAAGCGTCTTACATAATGTCATAAAAGAAACAAGAGATTAGAGGATACTCTAAGAGCACGGGTATTTCATGAACCATACCAAAATGCATAATTCGCCTTAAAGTGCACATTCGTATGTCCAGATTCTTGGAGTACCAGTACTGTATTATCTCATGTTTGGTTCCTTATTATGGCATAATGCCATACGTTCTAGAAGATGAAAACATGCACCTGAAATGCAGCGAACAGTTGAAACTAGCCAATAGTATGGAATTAAACACTCCGTTTCAAATAAATTGGCTGGTTCAGTGGAAAAGATTAATAAAAACCAAATTTCTTTAGTAAATCGACAGAAATAACTTCATTGTTCTGCATTGTGATTAATGCTTGACTGTCAGAAAGGGGAAATAAAATAAAATATGAAACTAATAACATATTTTAGCCTTCCGTAATTATGTAATTCACTTGATGGCTTCCTGTCACAAAAATCAGTTTTGTTTTCATTTGACTTAAGAGCAATAAACGAAAAGGAACAGCAAAATCACCAAACGTAAACATAGGTCACGTGAGACTACCCGCTTCCCCATTACAACTTAAGACTGCATCTACGATATTTCCGATCCGGGGCAATGCTAGATACAGCCCCCCCTCCACCCCATCGAGCATTTGAGAGGTAGGACACCAAAAATTTTAAAAATCGACTTTTCAAAAAAGTCCATTTTGTAGCGCACATCTTTCTGAAGAGTCTGATACATAAAATGTGTGTTTGAGGAAATGTAAGACATATTGTTTGGTCTTAAATGTGCCAAAGTGCAGTCCCACGCCTCTTCACACAGCATTCTATCGTACGTCAATGTATTTCGTTCTGTGGAACTCAAACATGTAACATTTTGTAATGGGTGGCATCGAACTATATTCAGGACAGTGGAAATTAAAATTTCCTGTGGTGCCTCTCCTGCTCCTAATCGGCCGGTTTGACAAACTGCCTCTGTTTTTAAAAAAACTCACAATAATTACTGGATGGGATTATTTGTAACTGGGAGAACAGTAACTCTTCAGAAAATTTGCACTCTTTATTAACTGTTAGCTAATAACTTTATATTTTGTGTGACATAAAATTAAATATAGGATACATAAAACCAGTAAAGACAATAGACAAACAAGACAGTACACATTTCTTCAATTCTTAAGTCCTTACATTGTTTTTCTCACTAACCTTAGTACAGCTTTACATGGCGTGCTTTCCTTTTGGGTAAGAATCTATTAACTCATCAAAGATCGTCAAACGTCTTGCTACATGAAAAAACCAAATGTTGTCTAATACTGAAAATGATACTAATATGAATAGACTGGTGTGGTTTCTCAATCTTATTATGTGTATTTTGTCACGAAATAGGTCTGCCTAATATTGCAGCAATTGTAACACACACCGAATAAACGACACTGTTTAGGCACAAAGGGTCATTTTTATAACACGACAGAATATAATCACGAAGTACCATGGAATAGTTTCGCATTTCATTCATACACTCTAGCTTTTGAAGCAGTCGTACGAAATTTTCATATAAATTTGGAGTCGTCATATTCTTCCATAATTTGTGTGATGTCCCAGTTTCTTCTCCTTCCTCATTCTAACAATCTTGTCATCACTAATTCTGTGACTATTCCTGCCAGGGTTACAACTTATTCTCCAGTTAACTTGACTAAACCTGCCACATTTACCGTTTTAGTTATCCCGTATTTTTTCTCCGGTTAGGCGTTATTACGTGTTCGTACAACGCGTTTTCCGCACTGCTCCCACAACAGAAATCTAGCAGCTGCTAGCTGCGAACTGTACAACTGACCCTTACCACTGTAGCATTCTGGCAAAAAAGAGGGAGAAGGTACTACTCATACGCGACTCAACTGCGCATGTGCGTGAGCTCGCTCGCAACTGCTGAAATGAATCTACTCTAAGCACTTGTGACGTCATGCTCATCGGAGGCAATTTGCTGTTATGAAGCATTGCATAGTCTTCCTAAAGCCATTGACAAATTTTGCTGTTGGCAGATGCTTGTGTGAGCACTGTGTTTCGTTGCTGTATATGGCGCATATCCTTGGCAACTTTGTTTTATTTTCATTTTTTCCTCTCTTTCAAGTTTTATTGCTGCAGTATGATTCTGCAGTAGCGAAATACAGTAATATCCTTTGTTAGAGTATTGGTTCTTACCAGTCAATGTTACAAAAATCTAACTGAAAACTAAAACAATGGAAAATTCCCGGAATTCTAAAAAAATCCCAAGTTTTTCCAGTTTTCGTCACAGATGAAAAAATTCTTGGATATCCCGGCTGTCCCAGGTCGTATACACCCTGAACATCCAACCAGAGAACAAGCTTGATCGCATTGCCTGTTTGTTCACCATTGTCTTGTCACTGTATGGACGACAATTACGGACACTTATATAACTGTAGTTATTTGTTTTCATCACCAGCTTTGTTTCTTTTTGCTAATTCTGTTTACAATACACAAATGAATTTATGCAGCTATGTTGAAAGTGAGCAGCAAAGTGATAAGAGTATTAAGAACCTGCAAGGTGATCTCATTACTGCAGATCAACAGGAAACGTTGGATGGACTACAGAACTGAAATGCACAGCTGCTGCTGTTGCGGCTATTTTGGCGAACGGGTAATGGCGAACCGTGAACATTGCCCTTTTCCATGTCTAGTTGTCAGTCACTTTATTGTCATGATCAAGGTATAGGTCCCACAGCCGAGTCCTACGTAGTTATACGTAGCATGTATCTTAATATAGACCATTCAATGGATGCAGCTAACATGGCACCAGAGCACAAATTATGACCACACTGATATGTCGTTGCATTCATGCATTGGTGCACTCTTTATTTTGCAATTATTTTTGATGCAACAGTTCGTTTGGAAACACACTGCTATGAAGCACCAGTTATTAGGTAAATTCTCATTTTTGCATTTTGAGATATCATTCGCATCTATCGCAAATGTGAATTTTTTAGTTCCCTATCGACCAGTCGTAAACACTGTGAGACAACGCTGTGCTTCACAGTGTAAAAGGGTATCACTTTAGCAAAGTAAAGCTGTTATCAATCAGAAGATAGGTTTCAACACCACAGTGCTTTACTAGGCATAGTCCTTGTTGTGGTTTGCTGTTGCCTTCCAGCGACCTTCAAACTCACTAGTCCACTCTTTTATCAAGGGACATACAGTTTTATGTGGACCTGATCCACAGTACAACTTCGGATTTTGCACATTAATAAACACTGCCTGATGTGAACGAAGTGATAAATGACAGATTAAAAATCCTACAACTGACCAGGGATCTAACACTAAAGCCTAGTTTACATAACGACATTAGATTGCAGGCAACTGCGCTACCAGCCACTGCGCATGCACGCTGCATGTCTGCGCAACTCATTGGTGAAACTGAACAGTTTCGGTGTGTTCCAACATTGGCAACACTAGTTGCATGAGTTTTGATGTTATGTGTGTGTGTGTACAGTGTAGACAAACTGAAATATGAAGTGGGGAATGGAGAATAATGTTTGCTTTTTGGATATCTATGCTTTTCATAGGTGTGTGTGGGATTTCAGTGATGCTGATTACAAAAATAACAAACATATTGCTGCTCCAGAGACCTCCACATGCGATCAGAACATAGATAGTTTGACAATATCTGAGCTGCAGGGCAAAATTTATTGAATTAGAAGCACATATACAAGAATATTGTTGAAAGGAAGGAAGGCTACTCAAATCAAGAAGCTACATTCTTTATTCAATATTCATCTATTTAAAATGTCGCACAGTGCTCCCCATTCACATACGTTCGAATTTTGAAATATTGCCTCTGTACAGATCTGTCAAGAGAGTAGTTTGCAAACCATTCTCTTCTTAATGCGGCCTGCTGCAAATAATTACTGCTGTTAATAATTACTGGTGTTAATGAAAAAGTGTCATCACCAACTAAAACCGCATCTTTTAGTATGCCAAGTGTCCTCAATTGTAATACATGCAATGTGACACATAATTTCAGTTCTGGCAACAGTGCTTCATGCATTACAATATCTTTATTCCTTATCGCATAAATAACTATTTACAGGAAATGCAGTTCTGGTGACATTCAAAGATAATTAAATGAGCTTCTTGGGTCTTCCATTACAAATTATTTCAGCAAGGATGCTGAGCAACCGAGCTGGCATCTTTTCTTCATCCAGTCATGAATCGAAACACGTTTCTTATTTTTTTCTTATGTAGCGATTCCATGCAACAGGCTTTAACTCCATCACAACTTGTGCGACATGCAGCTGCCAAAACTTTCATTTCAGACACGACTCAGGAACCCACAAAACAACGAAACTGAAGTATATACTGGTTTCGCCGTGTCTACAGTCAAATATGAAACCATTTGCATGCTACTCATTCCACGCAACGAGTGGCGCAACCCAATGTCGTCGTGTAAACTAGGGTAGCGCACTTTTCCTTCACCTGGATCTCCTGGATGGCCCGCTCATCAAGATACATGGGTCACTCACAGGATGAGGCTGCATGATCACCATTACAATTTATACAAGTGGGGAGGAGGAGGCGGGCAATCACCCCTCATGAACATCTCTACCACATGTATCACATTTGGCCATGTTCTGACAGGACACATGAGTGTGATTATAACATCGACACTGGTAGTAATGCATCCAGTTTGGAACGTGCAGTTTAATCATGATGACTTCATGGCCTGCCTTAGTCTTCAATGAAGGCACTACTCGATCAAATGTGATAAAAAGAGTGCGTGTAGGTACTAAGCTTGCAATAACCTTTTTCATTACCCAACAGACCACAGTGACACCATGATCATATGACATAATTTTGGATTGCTCCCTCAGACTATCAAGGAGCCAAGTATAAATAACACCACACAAAGAGTTCAGCATATGATGGGCTTTGACATGAACAGGACACCCATAGAGGAACGAAGCTGTAAGTAGTTGTTGGGCTTGAAAAATCGCAATTTAGTCTCCAGAAGCGAAGTCCCATCATGTAAGCGAGGGCAGGATTTCACAGGATTGCAATCACATTGACATCTTTCTGAATAATAAACGGATTAAGTGTAGCAAAGGACTGACTCCTTTAGTATGTCTTTCGTTTCTTTATGTACAGAAGAACAGTTGCTGCTCTCCAGCAACTCTACTTCATACAAAAGTACCACAGGTTGTACAAATACTTGACTGGGGCTGCAGTTTGATGACCACTGGATTAGATTATCTGCTTTGAAGCAGTGACATTTTCATAACAAGTATTACTACGATGTCTGGACAAATATAGTTTTGGCAGCACTTTCGCTTTCTGCCATGCAATAAAAATACAAGGGGATACTTATGTAAAAATTGCATGTTAACTGACCTATGGAACTTTACACTGAGCTAAATGTACAAATTATGTAAAAATTATTCTATCAATATCTCATTGTTTTTGAAGAAAATATCAGATTAAGTGACTCATCATGCATAAATGACAGGAAAATTTGGTTAAGTGCATTGGAACACAAGATTTTATCTTATAAAGAAATAAAAATTTGAAGCACTTGTGTTCCAAACACTCAATAGTTTACTTCCACATGCTGCTGCTGCTGTTATTGTCATCTGAAGACTAGTTAGGTGTGCGGTTCCAGACAGCCTATCCTGCCTCTACAACTACTGCAACCTAAATCTACCTGTATAGTGAAACATCCTGTTCCTTGAATGAGAGGCATCACTTCCTTAAAAGCATATGTCAGAGGAAAGATGTTCATGACAATAGTTGATAAGTGGTAAGCACCCCACAGCTGGGAGGTGTTTTAAATCATATGTGCTGATACCAGAGCTAACAACCCTGTGGCTGTAAGTGGATAGCAGTCAGATGACCCTACCTGCTGAGGTGGAGATGGGAGTTCCATGGAGCAGGTGATGCAGATGAAAGAGCTCCATGAAATCAAAGAATGTTAAATGTCAAAGATAATAAATGTATTGTAATTGTTAAGTATCATGTTGACTCGGATATGTTATGTATGTAGTACAGAGGCAGTATATGATTTGGTAGCTGCCCTTGTTTATCATGCTTTGAGTTGTGACTTTTGTGATAACAGAAGACAAAGAATTGAACCTCACTTCTTATTTACATGGTGGAGTGAATGAAAACGAGAAGTTAATTTTCGGCAGCTTTGTCCACAGCCTGTAAGGAGGCAAAATCTGCGCCAAGTTGGAGGAAGAAGGCAAACAGATTCAAAACACAGAGTATCTGGAATCCAAATACTTGACAGTGACCGAATATTCAGTAAGCAACATTCATTTATATAAAAGGAGTGTTCAGGTGGCAACTTATTTAAGTGTATGGTGCATGAGGAAGTATAACAAACCACCACGCAGCCCAAGTCAAACTGAAACACTTCACCTGAAAGTGTTGAGACTATAGTCTAGCCCAAATCTTTCTCTACAATTTTTACTCCAATACTTTCCTCCACTGATAAATTCACTATTCTCTGATGCCTCAATGTGAATCATTTCAACTGATCCCTTATTTTAGTCAAGCTGTACCACAATTTTTCCCCCACTTTGATTCAGTACTACGTCATTAGTTATCTGAGCTTCTGTTCTCTTCTTGTCTGTACTATTCACTGTTATGCTTTCATGACATGTTACAAGGTAGGCACATCACAGTTTGAGCTTGGGCTGCAATAGGGAACAAAATTATTTTATATCAATTTTCTTATGTGAACAGTCGGCTTTTGCTAATTCGAACCTACACAAATTCAACTAGCTGTCGAGTCGACAAATCTACAAAATTGTGTGGTCTGGTAAATTTGATAAATTGAGGTGGTTATCATGATGGACAGAAGTCATAAAACTATTTCCTCAGTCAACTGTTCGTGACACTCCTTTGTTAACTCACCAATACATAATATGGTGTATAAACACTTTTTACGACTTCAAAGACGTACACTTGTTTCTCTCTCACTGAAGAAAAGAAGGGTGCAAAAAATAAATAAATAAATAATAAATAAATAAATAAAAAATAATTGAAATCCAAAAATGTACCATATGGTAGATGAAGATGACCAAATGTGGCTGTTTCAGAAACTAATCTCTCTTTTGATAGTGAAAGATGCTAACCCCAGATATTTCAAAAGAATCAGTTCCTTGTGTATATTTTATTACTCCAAGAAAAGGGGTGGATGTCAACAGAGTTGTTCAATGGGGTGACTACTGATCTTAAGACAGACACATGAAAATATAGACGGAAAAATTCTGTTGTCACTTGGCAATTGCACAGTTCATTTATATGAAACTTCATTTTTTTCTTTTACACGCCATTTTGAACTGGTTGACCAGAATTTTAAAACTTTGTACTGGAAAAAAGTTGTGATAATAGTGTTGGGTAAAATTAAAGATGGTCACAGAGGTTTGCCATAACAATTTTTGCAGTGATGACCATTGGCTGATAAAGCATGGGATAATGTTACTACGACTAACTATTTTCAAAACGTGGATTCAAGGAGCCACAGAATTAACAACAGGAGAGCAGAGATATCAAAATGAATTTTCACACTACCTGGTATCTCATTTTGACAATCTTGATGAAGTATGAGGAGCACTGATTGATTTTTAAATTTTGCAGTTTGATGGTTCAAGAACATTTGCATACTCACTCATACATTCACACATATATACACACACACACACACACACACCCCCTTGAGTGTTGCCTGTGCTCATCTCTGTGGAAAATACTTGTTACCATTGCACACACTGACGCGTACATTGTTATAATGTACAGTATGCCTGTCAGCTTTCTCCTTTTTACTCTTTACTTATAAACACACAAAGAGCTATCAAAATTTTAAGCTTAAAGAAACATATGAAAATTTAAATGCAGGATGCAGAAACAATATTTGATGTACAAAGTCCTTTTATAATTGAAAACAGAAATAGGCCTATATAAATTTCAATTATGATAGATGAAATATAAGACATACATTCATTCTACTACACCAATATTATTACGATTGCTTGAATACTACAAATTCTGGAAATACACAATACATATGATTTCCTTAGATCATAATCAGAATTAGTAAAAACTAAATGATAATTATACTTGCCATTTATAGCTCATTACATATGCAGATAAAATGCTAGTAATCACTTCAATAAAAACTAAGACACATAGTTATTAGTTATCTGCTGCAAAATCTACAAACCTACGACTCAGCAAGAAAATATGATACCAACCTTGCTTGAGGAGCCGCAACAAAACACAATCACCAGAACTATGGGAAGTCCAATCACTACTACATACACAGCCCATAGCCATGGCTGTTCATTGGTGTATTTCACTAGGCGCATGAAGAGTGATTCCTGTGGGCAAATCAGGAGTAACTACAGGATGTCTAGCACTACAAAGCACGCTGCATAATCACAACAGCAGCAGCTTTACAATTAAAGACCAATGCAGGAGGTTATCCAAGTGTAACAACTTTACAAAAATGCCACAGATGCATATTTACTACATATTAATGCTACTGCACTTTGCATTTATAAAATTAAGCCATAAGGCCAATAAAAATTCAACAGTCTCCTATTCTAGCACAATGCATCCACTAATAATTACATGTAGTACAGTATGTGCGTGCCTATAAATGATTTTACTTCTTTAGTAATAGAAATTAAAGGTGGGTACTTCTTGTGTTTTTAAGTGATACTGCTTCGACTGTTTCACACTCGCCTACAAAGAAGTAGCCCTACACTATGCTGTATCTGTTTCTACAATACAGTATGGAAGAGACCTGTTCCAAACCCAGTGATCTTGTATTACCTCTGAAACACGTCTGCAGAGGTACCACACATATATTGCAATAGGTACAATGCAATAAAGAAAGTAGAGTGCCCACCAACCAGGCTTGTAGTTCATTGCACGCATTGCAGATTCCCACAAAGTTTCCTGTTCAATACAAAGAGAGGGCAGAGATGTCTTTATTTATTCAGTGAGCACATTAGTCACTGCAAATTTCAACAGCTAAAAGTAATACCTAAAATGTCACCATAGGATGCACAATCCATATTCTGTAAAAATTGCAAATGATTACTACATGTAATATGTGAAATTTCAAATTTGGACTGACATCTTGTCAACTGAAAATTTCTCAATAATTTCATAGAACTACTTTTCAACCAATATGAATTACCATATCACTATAACAGCATTTGATTGTGTATGTAATCTTACAAGAAACACTGTATGCTGTTTTGATGGCATGTTATGGATTCCTAGCAGAGTTGACAGTTCCATTTTACACACAGTACTTCAACAACTGATCAATCTGTCTTCTTTGAGTGCCTCCGAGCTGTGGTCTCGTGTGTATTCGCTACTTGGAGTGGTAGAGCCAGACTGAATTACTGTTGGTATTATGCCTCTGTTTAAAGCATTTCTACCCTAGCATCCCACTATGTTCTTTGTCACTCATTTGTTTCGCACTGTTGGATGAAATATGTACCTCCTGTGTTCTTCAGCTTTGACAGATAAGATGCCAAATGAGGGTTTAATAAACTGAATGCCTGATCCTACACATTGCTAAACTGAAACCTCCACTGCTCTGTAAACATTATTTCAGCTGAGCCCTAATTTTGTTTTTCAGAAACTGTGTGCCTACACCATGAGACTGGTCTTTTATGTCATTTTGTGAGGTTACTCCGAGAAGAAGGGATTTGCTTGTCTGTTTGAGACTTGTGTATAACTGATCTTCCTTGCACCTCTCCTGCACTGTTCTGTCTGAAATTTCTTGCATCTTCCTTCAACTTTTCTGTTCTGACTCACAAATGACATGACATGATATGATTGGCATAAAATGATGCATATACCATGTTTTCAGCAGAGTAGATAGCCTTTATGATTACTTCTTGGCGGGAGTGAAATACAGGGTGTCCAGCCAAGGAGTGTCTGATTTCAAAATTAAATATCTCAAAAACTAAGATTGATACACGAGTGCAACAAACAGTATGTTTATTGTGAAAGCTGTAAGAATTTTATACAGAAATTACACAGTAATTTTGAAATAGTTCAAGAAGCTGCAAACAGATGATGGTATAATCAGAATATGTAATGCTTATACATAGTGTACCTCAGAGCAATCAGTTCCACTGCTGAAACGTGAAAGAAGGTTAGGGCACTGAAGGAAGAGGTTGAAATAATGTATTCCACCGAACAATGTGTTTTTCTGGTACTGGCACACCACAGGTGATAGCATGGACCTACTGTAACAGGGCACACTTTTTAAACACCATATAATGTTCCTTAAGGACCCGATTTGCATGCTCTTCACCAAATTCCAAGAAACAGGCAGCCTGGCTATGATCTAGTGGGGAATGTTAGCCCAGCCAAACCGCAGTTACTCATGAAAATATCGCCACTGTTTCTGAAATTATTCAACAAAATCTAACGAAATCTCTATGAAGAATTCCAGCAGAGACTGGTTTGAAGCATTCTGGCATGTAGAAAATATTGAGAAAGAGCCTACACAGTTTCCATTCAAAAGCCTGTATATAAGATGTACCACAGAGAGCAGACTTTAAGCACACTTCCATCTGAGTGGAGTCTTGAGTAAACAAAATTGGTGTGGTGATTTTGGGGTTTCTAAAATCACCATTTGTGTGACACAAAACCACTATATTCTCCCAAAGTTACTGGTTGGGCTGCAGTATGCAACAGAGGCATTATTGGCCCTTTTTCCATGCCAGAAATAATCACAATCACTAGTGTACATTACATTGCAATCTTGGAACAATTTGCTGCCCAACATCATCCAAGCACCTAGCGGTTCATTCATGCATGTGCCAAAACACATCGCACTGAACAAGTGTTTCGCTTTCTTGATAAACACTTCGGGAATAGTGTTTCTGCATTGGATTATGGCAAATTTGCTGGCACAAGAATGGATTGGCCAGCATATTCATCTGATCTGATGCCTTGTGCTACTTTTTGTGGAGAACACTGAAAAACAATGTCTACCAGAACCATTCCAGCACAGTGGATGAGCTTGAATCGGTAACTGTGTGGCCTCTGAATCCATTTCCATTGACACACTAAAGGACATAATGACAAATTTCATTGTTCCTTTGCCTCACCCCCAACTGCAAGTGGTGAACATTTAGAAACACTGCTTGCAGAGGACGATTTTAACTATGCATGCTGATATTTTCCGAGCTACATAGCTTGCAAAGCGTCCGTTAGTAGATTTTGAACTATTCTGAAACCCAATTTTTAGTTTTCCCAATAAACATACCTTCTTTTATACTCTACTATCGATCTTAGTTTTCAATATATTTAAGTTTGAAATCAGAGACTTACTTCATTGGACACCATGTCCACAGAATGCTGTTTTCCTGTAGAATTTACCATTTTTCCCCAGATGTGGCATTCAGTAGGCTGATGGGTTATCCTCAGTTTTTTTTTCAGTCTTTTTTCCAATCCCTTCTGCAAGGCATTTATGATTTTGTACTTCAATTAAGATAACTCTGTGACTGAAGTTTTAGAGAGTCCAGTCACAGGGGCCAGCTGCTAGCCAATCACAGTTCTTTCTCGAGAGCTATATTCTCTTGATGTGTTGCCTGTTTTGTAGGTACCTACAGACTGCTGTGAAGTGTGGTTGGCTCCACTCCAACAACACTATCCAATGTCACTGTAATCTGTCAATCACTATGTTATGTTATTCAAGTTACGGCCACAATGCTTGCTCAATTTGTTGATATGGGTACACTTTCCGAGAAATTTCGCTGTTCTTAGATGAGACACACTTTGCCTACCTGACCGTAAGTTCTAGGAATTATACAATTTCTTTGTAACAGATGATGATGCCTTGAGGTGTAGACATACAGACTTGTGTGTGTAGGTTTTCTACAGATGTTGTAGCCAATACATCAGTCGGCTTTTACCTCAACTAAACCCGAGGGAAGGTAGTTGGGCCTCCGTTTTATGGTCCATCATAAATTTTACATCGGGATGGATAGAGTTAAGTTGTTTAAAGAAACTGTCTACTTTTACCACTTTGTGTAAGCAGGTCACAAATTGCCATTTACATACAGCCTTTGCCTCAAAATACTCCATGAATAGGTTTGCCACAACAGGTTGAGGCACATTCCCTATTATCATCCCAATGATTTATAAAACAGGAAATTGCCAACTGTAAAAGTGTGTCTGTGAAATAAAAAACAAACAATAATGAAACTTCTATTAATTGATAGACCTAATTTTAAAAAATCTCAACAAATATATCCTGGAGACATGATTAACTGTGTGTGCATAGAAAATCAATAGAGTGTGAACACTTCTCCACATCCATTGCAAATGTGACTCATTATTTTGCCAGCTGTTAAATGTATTAATATTATTAACTTCTGATTATAAAAAGCGTCTTTATGGAGTTGACATAAAAGTTTCCTGAGTATGTTACTGCACCATAATGTAAAGAGGTATACTGGAGAAACTAGTGTTTTGACAATGGTTACAATGGCTCCTCCTGAGTCTACTGGTGTGTTTTAGCTGTGCAGTGTCATTTATATTTTTTCATTACTGCTCACTGAATATGAAATTGCACCACAATTTTAAAAGATTGTTATAATTGGTATTTTAATGTGGACGGAGTGGGAACTTTATTGTAATAGGTTACTATAGTGGAGGGAGTGGGGATCTGCTGTTAACTACTGGTTCTTGCATTGTGTGTCATAATTGGTGGTCATTGGCAAATGAGGTGTGCGCTTATGTTTTCTTCCTGCTGGACACAGGCCATGCAGCAACAGGTAACTCAACAAGAGCAATCGGGTCTCGTGTTATTGATACAGCCTATTAACTTTGAGGGCTGGCAGCCAGGGTGGGGTCACCCCGAGCCCATCCCCTCTTTTTGTGATGTTGGTTGCTTTAGATTTTAGTGGCTTCTCTGATCTTGTGTTTTAGTAAATCTGGCTGCTTGGCAAGTACACAGGTAATTTTTTCTCCTTGTTACAGTCTTGCTGGTGTTTGGCCACTCCAAATTTGCTGTGTTGCCCTAGAGAAATGTAGTGTGAATACATTTTATAACAAAAATTTCTGATGACCTGAAGATGGCAGCACAGTCTGCTGAACATGAATGTTTGTAAATAAGGAAATATTTATGTGATTACGGCTTTAGAAAGCTTTTACCAAGTAAAACAGATTGCTCCTACTTATTTAGCAGCATGAGAAAATTCAATCAGTATTCAATAACAGGTCGCAAAACGGCCCTATATGCAGTCTCCTTTACAGATGATCAACACTTTCCTAAAATTCTCCCAATAAACCGAAGTCTACCACTAACCTTCCCTACTACAACCCTCACATGTTCATTCATGCTCATTCCATCCCATTTTACTTTGCAGCGTTATGGCCAGATATTTAGTTAATGTGGCTATGAGAAGCCACCCACTACTACTTCTGTATTTGAATATCATAGGTTTGTTTTTCCTATTCGTCTAGATTAACTTACATTTAGAGCTAGAAATTTTTTCTAAGTCACATTGTGTGCCTCTACAGTTACTCAATGATGACACCTTCTCGTACACCACAACATCATCATCAGACAGACACATACTGCTGCTTACCTTGTCCGCCAGTTCATTTATGTATTTAGAAAATAGCAACGGTCCTATCACATTGCCCTGGGGCACTCTCGATGGTACCCTCGTCTCTGACGAACACATGCTGTCGAGGACATGTTGGGTTCTGTTGCATAGTACTTCATTGCTGGAATTTCAGAGCGAAGTGTCCTTCGCGACTTTAATAGTGGACACATCTAATTCATTTCACTGATGAACTGCAATAGTGGCACTATCAGTTCTTTTATCTTCCTTGGTTTGAAACTATTCAGTGGCTGTTGGTACTGTCCAAAGCATCAATACGTGATTATCAACAATGTAAGAAGAGAGATTGCTACTTACCATAAGGAAGACAAGTCAAGTTGCAGACAGGCACGATTAAGTGACACCGAAATATAGCTTTTAGCTACAGACTTCACCAGTAAATTGGTGATTGTTAATACACTGTTGACACAACCTCCCTATACACCATCCCTGATGCCCATGGTCTAACCACTATTGAACACCGTCTTTCCCAATGTCCTTCAGACTCCAAACCCACCACGTGATAACTCTTACATATTACTAATTTTATCCTAACCCACACCTACTTCTCATGTGAAGGGAAGGTATATAAACAAATCTGTGGCACAGCCATGGGCACACGCATGGCATCCTCCTATGTCAACCTTTTTATGGGCCATATAGAAGAGACCTTCCTAGCCTCCCAAAGCACCAAACCCCTCGTCTAGTTCAGTTTCATTTATGATATCTTAATGATCTGGACCCAGGGCCAAGACACCCTATCACCATTCCTCAACATCTTCACCCCTTCTCTCCCATCTGCTTCACATAGTCCTCAACCCAGCATGCCATCTTCGTAGATATTGACCTCCTCTTCTCTGATGGTTCCACCCACACCTCTGACCACATTAAACCCACTACCCACCAACAATACCTGCATTTTGACAGCTGTCATCCCTTTCACACCAAAAAATCCCTCTCACATAGTATAACAGGGACAGTGTACCTGCAGTGACAGAAACTCCCTTGCCCACTATGCTGAGGGTCTCACCAAGGCCTTCACAGACAGGCACTATCCCTTGGACCTAATCCCCAAACAGATCTCCCGTACCATTTCCCTCCCACCATCCCCAGAAATCAGACACAAAGAGGAGTGTTCCCTTGGTCACCTAGTGGCACCCCTGAACTGGAACAACTAAACCACATCCTTTGCCAGAACTTTGTTTATCTATAATCATGCCCTTTGCCAGGGCTTTGATTACCTATAATCTCGACCTTTGCCAGGGCTTTGATTACCTATAATCATGTCCTGGAATGAGGGACATCCTACCTGAGATACGTCCCACACATCCTAAAGTGGTATTCTGTCGCCCATCCAACCTCGACAACATTCTAGTCCATTCCTATGCCACTCCCAATCCCAACCCCTTGCCACAAGAATTGTACCCCTGTGGAAGACCCAGGTGCAAAACCTGCCCAATTCACCCACCCTGCAGTTCCTACTCCAGTCCTGTCACAGGTTTATCCTACTCCATCAGGATCCAAGCCACCTTTGAAAGCAGCCATGTCATTTACCAGCTCTGCTGCAATCATTGCACAGGTTTTTATATTGGTATGACTACCAACCAGCTGTCCACCTTTGGCCAAAAGAAAAGTAGACCACACTGTGGCACAACATGCATCTGAACACAACACACTTGATTTCAATTGCTGCTTTACTACCCGAGCAATCTAGATCCTTCCGTCCACCACCAGCTTTTCTGAACTGCACTGATGGGAGTTATTCTTACAACAAATTCTCCACTCCCATAAATATCCCGGCCTCAACCTACGGAAACAGACTGTCCCCACACAATGCACCCAACAGTTTCCATCCGCTCTGTTCTATCATCTCCTCCCCATTCTCGTCTCCCACCCTGTTTATTTGCAGTCCTCTGCCAACGCATTCCCCCCATCTTTCCCCACCTCTCTCTGTTTTTGTTCCTTCTTTCCCCACCTCCCTGCCCCAAAACTTCCATATGGTGAGTCTGTTGCCAGTCTAGTCCCTGCACACTCCACAAGACAGCATTTGTCTCTCTCCCCATCTGTACACTATCCCTTTCCCTTCCTCTTCCCCAGCCCCACCACATTGCTGCTTGCATCGCACGTGATGCATTTCGGCCCAAGATGCTAGAGTTGGCGGTCGTGTGTGTGTGTGTGTGTGTGTGTGTGTGTGTGTGTGTGTGTGTGTGTGGTTTTACTGACAAAGGCTGAAAGCCATGTGTGTCTTAATTGTGCCTTTCTGCAACTTGACATGTCTTCTTTACAGTAAGTAGCAATCTATCTTTTCTTACATTGTTGATATCCCTACCTGGATTTTCCATTGTAGGAATATGTGATTATTGTCAGACCTCAGAAAGCCAACTTCTACACACACTTCAGAACAGTACTCAGTTATCATGCAGCACCTAGGTTAACTTAAGGCCTTAACTATAGGAATGTATGTGAGGAGAAAAGAAGAAAGAAGTCTGAGACACACACACAAGTTTTTCCAACTGAAATACTGTTATCTGTCACTGTTCATTCATTCAAAAGTGTTACTTCCTTTGCCATCCCTAACCACAAGGGGTGCACAATTTGTGGGGCACGAGAACTTAATTAGTTGTATGGACTGGTGGTGATAAACGTTAAAACCCCATTTTTACGTTCTTGCATTTTTGCTGCTTTTTTACATTCATTTTTGCCAGTCCCAACATAAGTTTTGTTCTCTCAATACAATGCTTTCCTGTCCATAATGATTCCAAATTACAACATTTTCCGCACTTTGAATTTTCTTTGATGTTATCACAACCTGTAAAATTGATTTTTAAACATAGATCATATTTCTGCTCAAAGTCAGCTTTGGAACGAGGCACAAAAAGCAGACTACATACAAAGTTATTGGTTAGGCAACATAAGGATAGTGCGGTAAGCAAAATTTTCATTGTCGGAATGTTGAGTCATGGCCACCTGTATAATAGGTTCCCAGTGTTTGGATGGTTGCTTGGTTGGTTCGGGGCAGCGGACAACCAGTGAGGTCATCGGTCACTTTGGATTAGGGAAGGATGGGGAAGGAAATTGACCATGCGCTTTCAAAGGAAACAAGCCGGCATTTGCCTGAAACGGTTTAGGGAAATCACAGAAACCCTAAATCAGGATGGCCGATGCAGGTTTAACCATCATCATCTTGAATGCAAGTCCAGTGTGCTAACCAAGTGCTCGGTCAGAGCGTTTGGAAGGGTGGGAGTATGTGCTGAATCACTGTCTTAATGATAATCACAATGTGATGACAGTGACTCTAGTAGCAACTTCCGTTCTACTCATTGTGTTGTATTACAACAGCTTTAATTTAATTTCACAGTCATCTACACAAATAAACACCACCTTTAAAGACAGCTGTGCCTGTAATGGGCTTCCACAAATCATTGTCACCTCCAAATAAAACACATTAATTAGTACTATATGAGCGGTCTTCAGTTTATATGACCTGACGAAAACATTCCTCCTCAAGATGCTCTGTAACATGATAATTTCTGTCCTCTTTCTAATCCAGGATGTCCCTAAACCGAGTTACCTGCTTGTCGGCAACAAGCTGTAGACTTCTTCTCTATGGTTTTCTGTTTACAAAGACTGCCAATTTTAGTGGTTTAACCAGCATTGTGTTACAAGTTTTAGTTACCGTAGTTTTATAATGATTATCAATTATAAGTCTCACATTAGAACACGAATAACTCTCTAACGTGGTTTCATAATAGACTTTTTCCATGTTTTATTTACACTTCTGGGAATAATCAGAACGAAGAGGGAAACCCAGCACTCTGCCACTGCCTTTGTGATTATCACGAAGACAAGGACTGAGTGCTAACACAAATAAACATGCATTTTTTTCTTCATTCCGACCATAAATAAAACATGGAAGCAAAAGTCTTTAGCAAAACCACATTAAAACGATATTCGTGTTCTAAATGCGAAACTCATTATTGATAATCATTATTAAATCACAGTAAATAAAATTTAACACAATATTGGTTAAAGGACCAAAGTTGGCACTCTTCGTAACCAGAGAACAATAAGTACAAAATCTAGAGCTTGTTGGGTTTCCTATACTTTCCTGCATTTTGCACTTTTTTGGGTCAGTCCACTGGAAAGTGTAAAAAGGGAGCTTTATTGTACATATAAATAAATAAATATATAGAACATGAATGGATGTGGAGAATGTTGTGCTTGCAAAAACTGAGAAACCTAAAATAATACCATTCTCTATGACACTGCAAATGTGTTATCAATTAACTGACATTAATGCAAGATTACAATCCGTTGGCAATTCAAGAGCTCCCGAGTATTGACATGATGTGGGAGCTTGGTAATCATAGGGCACACCATCTAGATCATGAAAAAATGTAAATGAATATGCTGGGCTGTTAACAATATCCATCGATTGACTGCAATTCAAGAGCTCCCGAGTATTGACATGATGTGGGAGCTTGGTAATCACAGGGCACACTATCTAGATCATGAAAAAATGTAAATGAATATGGTGGGCTGTTAACAATGTCCATCAATTGACTGCTTTCTTAGTCTTAAAGCCTCCAGTTTTCCAGGGTACAAAGTTCACTACTGTAATACAGTTTTGAAAAATATTATATAAATAAAACAAACTAAAAATTGCCTTAATAAAAAAGTTTTTAGTATTGCTCTGTTGAAAAAATGATTCCATTCTGTTAAACTAAGAGAGAGAGAGAGAGAGAGAGAGAATAACAACTTCATACAGAATCATCACAAACTTACAGAATCCTTATCAATTTTTCTGCGTTTCAGTATAAAGGTTTCAGCTGCCCACCTCTCAGCAACAGCAGGATCATCAGTTACAATGATATTATCAAACAAAATCATGTTTGACATTGACCAAAGTTCAAACCCCACAGCTGACTGTAAAAAAGGATATGTGAAAGCATTTATATTCAATAACATGAAATATTATCCAACAATATAAGACAAGTGTTAGCTACTTCATAACTAAACCAACTTCATGCTGTAATAAGGAAGAAGCAAAATCTTACGATTGTTGTCATTTTGAAAGGTGACTTGTCCTCAAAGAAGTCAGGATTTGGAATGCGGCGAGGTTTCCATTTGCCCTTATAATTTGGATTATCAATAAGAGGTGCTCTCCATTTCCCTTTGTATGCAGGATTAGCTACCATAGGTGGTTTCCATGGCCCACAACCTGGAGCTTTCTCACATACAGGATTAGGAATTAATGGAGCCTCCCAATCTCCATCCATGTCTGTGTCCCTAGGAAAAAGGAGGTATGGTAAATACAACTCCACAACTCAAGAATTTAACTCGATAATCCAAGAATATAATTTGATCTCTCTACCGCAGTAGTATAATGGATTGCTTTACATATTCTATAATTCACATTTAACAGAATTAAATTGGAAACAGATTATAAAAAGTTATAGTAGACATAGCTCACACACATCAAGATCAATTACCCTCATTTTGAATGACAAGGAATTAAATACGTCAGGCAATGTCAAAAAAGTTATTTTGTTTATGGGAAAGAAGATACAATTATACTCTCAGTTTAAGATTAAAATCATTCAGCTTGTAGGCATTATTAACATTTCCTATCCATCTGACCTACAAATGCAGTGACATTTACTGTCCCATATTGCCACCTCATTTGATTATGGGTGAATTTTTTTCACTGGTGATTATTAAGATCATGTACTTCACCACAGGACTGTTTAACAATTAAGAATGCAATACCATAAGAATTCACTGCTATTTTGGGATCTCTGTCAACACTCCCCCCACTTCCCCTCCCCCCACCCCTTCCTGCCTGCCTCTTGAAGCTGTGCCTAGCAAGCCTGTCATGCCTCCATGTAGCCCCTGCACTTTCTGCCAGACAGCACTCCCCCTCCCTCCCCATCCGTATCCTCCTAACCCTCCCCCTTCCTCCACATTGTTACTTTCATTCAATGTGACAGCTGCAGCCTGGTCCTAGCTGCCAGAGATGGTGGTCATGCAGGTGTGAAGAATGCTTGCTTGTATTAATGTGTATGCATCTTTTATTTTCTGAAGAAGGCTTTGGTCAAAGCTAAATGTGTAATAGTCTATTCATTGTGCCTGTCTGCAATTCAACGTGTCCTTTTTACAGTGACGAGCAATCTACCATTTTACTAATGTTGTTGGTATTCGAACCTGGAGTTTCCATTGTTAGTATTTTTTAAAATATATGAACAACTGTGGTAATTGCCCTTTTGTCCTACACTGTCAACTTACTATATGATAGAAGTACATATAATGGTAGTTGTGGCTTTTTTTATTCCAGTACTATGCTGTATACAATAATAACGATAAGACAAAGAAGAAACCATATTTGTGTGATGGAGAAATTATTAATTTGTGCTGGAGATCAAGTTGTGAAAAGTAAAAATTTCACTAATGAATTAAAGTTAAATTTCCTCAAAGGAACATCTAGAGCACAAAGCAAATAATCACTGGCAATTAGTAAAGTGGAAGGTACCAAAAGCTAAAAGCTGAATTAAGCATGAAAATAGAAGGAAAGGGAACATTAATACACAAAAATTAAAGTCCAGTAACCTTCAAATGAAATGCTAGTTTCAACATCACACTGCTTTATTAGGCATAATACTACTAGAGGTGGTATGGCTCTGCCTTGCTCTGAACTGACTTGTCTGGCATGTGGGAAATCTACTGTTTAACACAGAATCAAAACCAAAGTGAAGGTTGGCATTGCAAAGCACTGTTAGAGGTAAAAGCAGAGTTACTGATTGCAAAGAAATTATTTTATCACTAGCATTAAGGGGAACACAACAACAAGTACACTAAATTATTTACCAATCATCAGGTTTCTCTGCATTTGGGTCAGGTATCATCTCTGGTTCATCTTCTAGCCACCCTTCTGGTTTTGTTGCACTGCTATCAACAATCATAGCAGGTGCATTCTCATCCCAGTCATCAGGTTTTCGAGCATCTGGGTCTGGTATCTTCTCTTTCTCATCCCAGTCGTCAGGTTTTTTATCATTTGGATCATCAATCTCATTTGGGGGATTAACAGGAGGAGTGAAGTCCTCTAATAAACTTCCTTCATTAATCACCTGTTGAAAAGCAAGAACAAATTCATGACATGAACATTTGGTGAGTACTCACATCGAACCATACTACGAGTAAATTGTACATTAGTGCTTGACAACCGTTTAAGAAAAAATCCCTTTGAAGTCTGTGAGGCTCGAGGTGATGCTAATTCAGTTCAAGGAAGGCTAATTAATGAAAGAATTTCCAAGTGATGAAACAAATCAAACAATGGAAAATCCAGGATGAAACGTAACAATATTATAAGAAGGAAAGTTGCCACTCACCATATAGCGAAGATGCTGAGAGAGAGAGAGAGAGAGAGGGGGGGGGGGGGGGGGAGCAGGGAATGGGAGTATATTGCACTGTCATCAGTGTGCTCTGTCTCTGTCAAATAACACACTATAGGATGGAGTACAAAAGCACCATTTGACCTATCAGTTTCACTGGGACCACAATACCACCTTCTATGCCGGCATGACAAGTAACAAGTTGTCTGCTCACATGAATGACCATCATCAAACTGGGGCCTAGAGAGAGCTGGACCACATATGTGCTAAACATTCCATCCAACAGACTGTGTTTCACTTTGCTGACTGCTTCACAAAATGTTCTATCTGAATTTTTCCATCAACACCAGTTTTCCTGAATTTCACAGATGGGAACTCTCCCTACAACACTCTTCAATCCTGTAGCTCCTGTGGCCTCAACCTTAGCTATTTACTGCCCTCCATCTACGCCTCTCTCTTTTCCTACTCCCACTACAACACTACAAACACACCTTCTCTCATGCCTATGCACCTACATTCTACATAGTCCTATTGCCTTCTATATTCTCACCCCAGCCCTGCCCCAGCACAGTCAACTGATGCTGCACCTAGCAGCCCTATCTGGCCCTGGCAGCACTACATTCTTTCCCCAACCCTAGCCAGCTATTCCACCCAATCCCCACCCCACCCCACAATTCGTCCTTACCCATAATAGCTAGCCCAGCTAAATTGCTGCTCATGTCAGATGCAGTTGTAGTCAATCCTTTGAATCTGGTGACATAAGTGGCCATGTGTGTGTGGTTGTCTATTGCAGAAGAAGGACTCTGTCCAAAACCTGAAATATTTCTAGCTTTCTAGCATTCCTTTTCATTCTGCCTGTCTGCCATTCAACGTCTCCTCTAAGTGATGAGTAGCAATCTATCCTTTCCATATTATTGGATTTCAACAACACACTCCAGCTGTACTTTCCACTGGTAACTGGAAGTGCTGGGGCTCTGCATGGAGACACTACTTCAGTTTCTGAAACTCACTAGAAAAATTTATATACTCAGAAAACTGTCAGTAACACTTCCTAATGTAATTCTTCCTGTGTTTGCATTATGGCATCCATTATGAACACTACAATGGACAAATATCCACACCATACCTAAACTAACAAGAAAATCAACTAAATTGTCATATGCAACCAGAAGGGGGTTGCTAGAGACAGGTGTTTCAATGATGCTATTGCCTTCTTATATGCTGATCACCCTAGCTGTGTGTCAGAGCACATTATATTTATGAAGAATTAATCTTCAGCAGAGAAGACAACAACGATGTGCATATTAACGTGATTTCCAAGAATGGACTCCTAAGTAATGAGTGTCTTACACGTAACTCAATAACCCAAGCGAGTGCTATGAAAATATTCTCCAAATATTTCACTGCAGTTTTCGTTCTCTGAAGAAAGGAAGGCAGGAAGGAAGACAGATGATGGTTAGTTTTACGGTTTAATGTACTATCAAGTTAGATCAGAAACTTTCCAGAGTTTACTTCATGTAACAGAGCAACTACACAAAACTTAAGGTGAATAGATTGGGGAAACGGGTTGAACTTTTCCAAAATGTGGGTTCAGGATCTTAACCACTGCGCCACAGTGATATGTTTTGTTCTTGAACAGGCACGACCCAATTGTAAGTCTTATGAGGCAAAACAGTATGACTCCTGCAGAAGTCTTTCTAATGTAAGTCACCAACAGTTCTTCCTCAGTAACATTCAGTAAATTTGAGTCTTTTCTACGGATGTAACATTCTTATTGCCGTTACAGACACCTTCCATTATGTATGAGCCCGTAGGGTACCTGGTTCATATGGACGCTGAGTTATTCCACAGGTGCATGCCAGTTGGTCTTCATGCACCATGGCACTCTGAAACTTCATAGTTTCTAAAACTGTTATTTATCACAGTACTATGACATAAAGGCAACTGACAAACTTCTGTATTTTGTAAATATTGCCTGTATTGGCTTATCTACAAAACTAAACAGCTTATTCAGTTATCATGCATTTGCTGAATAGCTTGCTTTAGTTTTCAATACCAATTTTAAGTCCTACTTCAAATCATATTTGACAAGTGATTCATTTCCCAGATGCTCAGTAATACACTGTCGATGAAAATTTTCTTTACAGCTAATTTTAAATTTATGAATACTTCCTATAATACCCCACAAGACATACTAACAGAGCAAAATATAGTTACAGGATTTTAACAAAAATATTCACTAATACGAACAACATAAGCTACTCATGACAGTTGTAAGTGAAATTTGTAGGCCTATGAACAGCAGTCAGTCTTCTTATAAGCTTAACATAGCCAGAGCACATACAGGACATGTAAGAACAACAAAGTTTCATGTAAACGCCAACACAAAATCAGCAGTTTTTAACGACATTATGCAAATTGGTGTATATAATCAAATTTCATGGAAGTTGACATTTTCCTTGCTCCTGTGAAAAATGTCAATCGGATGCTACCAGTTTAATAACATTAGTAACTGATAGTTATTAAATACTGAAACTGGATCTTGACTTTCTTTGTCATTACAATCCAGGAGGATCATGTTGAAACATGGTATCCCGGCTGAGACACCAGTTGAAATATGGTATCCCGGCTGAGACACAAAGTTGAAATATGCTCACTATTTTTATTTACTTTAATTTGGCATATTTCTTGGCAGTACCTTTTCCGCTAGATGTTTACAAAGCGGTATTGGTCTTGGCTTCAGTTGTCTAGTGGAAGAATGATTCCACAATGCATCTTTGTCGGCTGCAGAAATGACCTGGTTCAATGTGTTTGCCTCATTTTTGGTGCTTCAAATACCATTTCTTCGAATGTAGTTTCTTCTTAAAGTTTATATAAAAAAATAGTAACATAATTCAAGAATATTTATGACGGCGACCTGCACATTCTTCTACCGTCAACACACGCCGAAAGTTAACTGCCGACTGACTATAGTCAAAGACGACTCCAGCGTCAAAGACATTTTACACAACACACAAGCTTCCACTTGTAATCAGTCTCTTTGCTATTCTTTGACACATTTACTAATAGTAATCAATATGCTTTCACTCTCAAAAATATAAGTAAATTAACATATAATAAGGCAAATTATAATAAAAAAAATTCTGACAAAAAATATAAGAAAACATTTACAATTTGGTATGGACAAATCCGGTAGAAAATAACACATCTCCCAGATCCATTACAACTGCTCCCCAGGGCTTTTGTTGTTATGGACATATACAACAAAATCCCGACCACTCTCAGTAATGGATCTGTATTACACAATTAGTACATTAATGATGCAGTCTGATAACCTATTCCAAATTTGGACTCTTTGAATCTGTGGATTTGTTACTGGCTGTTGTTGCAATGATTCTTTCCCATCAATCCCATACACAAAAAATTCAAGTAAAGAAATTATTTGACATGACAAATATACATGGTATAAAACATACATGAGAAATATTCTAACATACAGCATACAGATTGAAAATAATAGAAAGGTAAAACTCATTTCCTAGAATAAGATTTAAATTTTTTTTATATATTAATGTTAATTTCATTATGCTTACATATTGTACAGTAAAAATGATACTGGACATATATAGTGTAGTGTTTTTTTTCTATATATTTGCCTTTATATATTTTTTTTTACTTCTGATTTTTTAAAAATTTTTTTTTACTCATGTTTTTTGTATATTTTTGCTTATGATTTTCTTTTTAAAATTTTTTTTATTTTTTACTCATGTTTTTTGTTTTGTATATTTTTTGCTTATGATTTTCTTTTTAAATTTTTTTAATTTTTTTACTTGCGTTTTTTTATTTTTTATTTTTTTGCTTATGATTTTCTTCTTTTAGTACAGCTAAAGATACATCAGTATTATCTAAATTTTTTGCAATTATTTATGTACACTTGCCTCTCTACTACAATATTACTACAAGTCACATTCTTGTGAAGAGTACTTTCGCTCCCCACAACATCAGTATAAACAACAATAAATTGCTCATATATCATGAGGCTTTATCTAAAATTGTTTTCGAAACTTATACCTTTGCATGCATGTCCTCACATGCATGCCTTCACCCACAGGGAAGACTTAGCTTCCAAAAATTAGAAAAATTCAGAAATGCTCACTAGGGAGATTTTTTTTTTGTAAAAAAGTAAAAATAAATCTTTCTCTCATTCTTTGTTACAACAGTGTTTTTTCATCAGTTTCAATTAACATGTGACTTCAAATTATTAATTTATACATGCAAATATACATACTTGGTTGTACAGGTAGTTTTGTTCTAACAAGCATATTCCAGTGGAGGACTTTTGTTTTAGATGATAATAGGTTATTTAAATTTTTGAAATTATGATTTCTGTTTATATAGTTTCAAAGAGACAACATTCCTGAGACCAAATAATTTCTTTGACTTAGGGTATACCAAACGATAAGCATTAGGGTGTGGATTTTCTATGACTTTTCTCATGCTTGAGCAACATTCTGCTTGCAAATGCTATGGTACAATGTATCTTAACTCCATTCTCTACTCTTTCTTGAAATAACTCTGCTCCAAGCCCATAATTACTGCTATCAGTGTTCAAACAAAATGGTAAATTAAAATCAGGTCTATGTAATAAGTGTTGCTTCCTCAACTCTTGCTTAATTTTATCAAACTCTTCCTGACAACTTTTATCCCAAACCCAAACAGTGTTTTTCTTAAGTAACAGACTTAAACATGGTGCATTCAGACTATGATCACTTATATGTTTTCGGTAATAACCGCATAACCCAAAGAACGATTTTAATTGTTTTTTAGTCTTAGGAATAGGAATTTCTGAAATTGCTTTAATTTTTTCTGGATCTGCCAAAATTCCCTTGTCTGTGACAACATGACCCAAAAATTTTAATTCAGAAACTGCAAATTTACATTTCTCCAATTTCAATGTCATCCCCACTTGTTCTAAGTTTTTCACAAACTGACTTCAAAATCGAAAAATGTTCCCCCCCAATTTTGCCCTGTAACCAAAATGTCATCTACATAAATTATCAGTTTAGACGCAGGTTCTTGCCCCAGTACATGATCCAAAGCTCTTATAAATTCAGAAACAGAAGAATTTAACCCAAATGGCACAACACAATATTGGTAACTCTTACCATTGTACAAGAAAGCAGTATATTTCCTAGAATTAACCGAAAGGGGTACCTGATGAAAACCCGAAGTTAGATCCAAACTTGACATATATCTTATATCTGTAAATTTATAGAGTAACTCATCAATACTTTCAGGATGGTCTGTCTGTCTGAACAAAATTTTGTTTAAGTGTCTAGAGTCCAAAACCAATCTTACTCCACCATCTTTTTTCGAAACTACTACTAGAGGATCATTATATGCACTGATACTCCTTTCTATTATATTACATCCTTCCATCTTTTTCAGCTCTTTCTCAACAGCAGGTCTTTTTGATATTGCAATACTGTATGGTTTTATGAAAAATGGTTCATGAGGTTTCACCTGAAGCTCACACTGATAACCCTTTACCCTACCAGGTATGTCACTGAAAACACCACTGTATTCCCACAGCAGATTTTCTAACTGTTGTTTTTGCTCCCCAGATAAATTTTCAAATTTACTAAATTCCCAAATTCAACTTCATCAGTATCAAATCTATGAGTTTCAATATTCTCCAATCTATTTTCTTTTAGCAAATTGATACTGTCAAAATTTCCATTACTCTGATCACCAAGTGTGTTCACAAAATTTGTCTGAATGTATTCCCTTTCACTAGTTTCCTCAAAAGTTTTCTTCCAACCCAATCAAATGCTGTATTTACTTTTACTATCCAATTCATACCCAAAAGAAAATCCTCATTAAATTCCTGAATTACAAAACATCCATGTGTGAACAACTTGCCTTCAATTAAAAATGTCACTAAAGCCTGGCTTTTTACCAATTTACTGCTCTTCCCAGTAGCACCTTTTATCTTTACCCCAACAACTGGCATTTCAACAAAATCTTTCCCCACTCTCAATTTCTTGCTTAACCTTTCAGATATTCCTGAGATCTCACTTCCTGTATCAATTAAACATTTACCAATCCATGAACCAATTTGAACTTTTATATAAGGACTGCAAAATTGATCACTTTTCTCAGAACCTGTATCCTCATGTAATAAATCACTTTCAATTTCCCCAAACCTATACTTATCAGAATCATGTGGTGTATCATTACATGTATTATTTGTCACAGTTATAAAATTTGCCCAAGATACAAAATTGTCATTAGTACTCTCTATTATCTCAAATAGCCAAGAATTTTCATCCAAATCACATTGTATACTATTGAAGTACTTATCCTTCACTTTTCAAAAATAAAATATCTCATCTTTTTCCACCACTCAGGACATACAGTTTCACATACATTAATAAGCATATTTCTAAAGTTCTTGTCAAAAGAAATAGTTTCACTGTTCAGCCATAAATTCATAAGAAATGTGTGTGTGTCATTAGTATCTGTAAAAGTTTCACTTAGGCTAGAAGTTATACATGTGTCATCATTATTAGTGTAGTCAGATTCTTTACCAACAACATCAACATTCACACTTTCACATACACCCAGCTTGTGAGCCTTATTCATCCTGGTAACATCCCTGGGAATTTCTATAACATTTTCACTATCTAATCCATTTTAAACCATATGTATACCCAACTCCCTATTTAAACTAATGAAATACCTTTCCTCAACATCATCATCAATACCATTACTATCATAATCAACTTTATCATCAACATCATTATCATTACACATATTCAGGTCATACACATTCAAATTATTCCCCAAAATATAATTTCCCCTTTCTAAAGTTACCAGATCCCTTTCACCAATATTTTCATTCTCACAGCATGCATTCTCTCTTTCATTCACACATGTCTCTGAACTACTACGAATTACATCATCTGACAAAGTGTTGTTCTTTTCTGCCCACGTGTAAAACTCTGTCAAATTAAATGAATCACAATTACTTTTACCTACTGTATGTTCTTGTGTACTGAAAATTTTATCTTTATCAATATCATCATTATTTTCCTCTTGAAATTTCTTCAATAAGTAACAACTAATGACCTCATGTGATAGCTTAGGTTTGGAACTGTCATGTTTGGGTTTATGATAGTCACATCCATTGGTCCTTTCATCATGCTCACCTTCTGCCTCAACCTTGCGGACCTTCAAGGGGGTGTCTACTTGTTTTTTATTTCCTGAATTACAACTTGTTCCTGCTTGAACTTCTGATTGTGGTTCTGCCAATGTCTCTGATCAACATTTCCGTTCCCATTCCTATGCCAAACATTACCTGATTGTTGGTACTTTCTGTTGTACTGATCTCTAGCAAAATTTCTGTGATTTTGATCCCTAAAGTGTTCTCTATTTTGTTGATTATTTCCGCGAAAATGTTGTTCTTGTTTTGGATAAAAATTATGGTCCTTCTTTTGAAAATTGTTATATCCCCATGAATTTTGACTGACACCATGATAATTGTTTTGTTCCCTTTTTTGAAAGTTATCATTTCCCCAATTTTGATCATTACCTTTCTGAGTAAACCCACTACGTGTTCTTGTTGTTACCCTATCCAACTTTTCAATATAATTGAGAAACTGCTCTACATTACTATCAGGACAATGAACTAAACTCAACTGCATTGCTGATGGCAATCTTCTCTTTAAGGTATCAATTTTGATCAAGTCATCCAAAGGTTTTGTTAAATGAATAAGTTTTTGAAGTTCACTTTTGCAAAATTGTTTCACGTTCCCATCTGATTCTCTATAGTTTCTCCCATTCAAAACTTCACTTTTGATTCTAGTTTGTTTAAGATCATCCCAAATATTTTCCAGAAATTTTGATTCATATTCTGAAAAGGTCATCCCCAAAGTTACAATCTGGTTTGCCCAAGTCAAAGCTTCCCCTTCCAAGAATTTTTTCACAAATTTAATTTTCATATCATCTGGTGAGTGAGGTAAAAAAACAATCCTTACAATACTGTATAAAATCAACGGGATGTAAGGGTCCATCTACCGAAAAGTGCTTCACTGGAATATTAAGATACAAGATTGTATGTGTTGACATTGTGATTTTTGCTTTGAAATTCAATGTCAAAACTTTCAATTTTTTTCGCTAAGTTCTTTGACAGATTTTTTGTTCAAATGGTTCAAATGGCTCTGAGCACTATGGGACTTAACATCTGTGGTCATCAGTCCCCTAGAACTTAGAACTACTTAAACCTAACTAACCTAAGGACATCACACACAACCATGCCCGAGGCAGGATTCGAACCTGCGACCGTAGCAGTTGCGCGGTTCCGGACTGCGCGCCTAGAACCGCTAGACCACCACGGCCGGCAGATTTTTTTTGTTTTCTAAATCATTGCACTCTACTTTTTTTCTAGAGTAACCAAACGATAGTCAGTTTCTTGTTGTACATTTTTTACTAAAACTTTTGTGTTCTCATCCAAATTTTTAATTTCCCCTTTTATCTCATTAAAATCAATTAAATTTCTTTCCCTATCTGTCAGTACCTCATTTTTTACAGTATTAATTTCATCGCTCAATTTAGCATCAATTTCATTTACTTTTGCTTCCACAGATTCAATTTTTTCCTCAACACTGCCAACTCTGTTCGAAAGATCACCCACTTGGGTATTGACTGCTTGGACTTGCAACAAAATGTTATCAGTTTTTTCATCCCAGTAAGTCTTATTGTCGTCAACTGATTGTCTAATTTCTTTCGTGAAATTTACAAGAAAACTTTTTAAATCAAATTGATCAGTTCTTTCTGTTTCATTCGACCTGTCCTGATTTTCGAAGTCTATTAAATTACTACTTTCTACTTTAGGCACAATACTCTCGAAAATCTCATAAGTCATTGTGAAGAAAAAAAATGTATACACAACAATACAAAACAAGATAAAAATATTGTTTTAACAAAATACGAGGGTTTCGTGACTTATCTGGAACACTCTTCTACTGTTGCAAATCAACGTTTTCTATCCATGTGACTGTTGACCAAAATTCTTGAAATTACTTCTTCTGTCATGAACTACATTTTTTGCCGAAACATTACTTCTCCAAAACTTTTACTTCCTGATGAACACAAATACTGTAACACACATTCTGAAAAAACTGGTATTAACACACAAAAATTTTCTTCCTCGTAGCACTGTTGAAGATCTCGTGAACACAATATCCCGGCTACAATCCCCAGTTGAAATATAGTATCCCGGCTGAGACACCAGTTGAAATATGGTATCCCGGCTGAGACACAAAGTTGAAATATGCTCACTATTTTTATTTAATTTGGCATATTTCTTGGCAGTACCTTTTCCGTTAGATGTTTACAAGAAGACTTTTATCCATTGTGGATGTTTACAAGGCGGTATTGGTCTTGGCTTCGGTTGTCTAGTGGAAGTATGATTCCACAATGTATCTTTGTCGGCTGCAGAAATGACCTGGTTCAATGTGTTTGCCTCATTTTTGGTGCTTCAAATGCCATTTCTTCAAATGTAGTTTCTTCTTAAAGTTTATATAAAAAAAATAGTAACATAATTCAAAATTATTTATGACGGCGACCTGCACATTCTTCTACCGTCAACACACACCAAAAGTTAACTGCCGACTGACTATAGTCAAAGACGACTCCAGCGTCAAAGACATTTTACACAACACACAAGCTTCCACTTGTAATCAGTCTCTTTGCTATTCTTCGACACATTTACTAATAGTAATCAATATGCTTTCACTCTCAAAAATTTAAGTAAATTAACATATAATAAGGCAAATTACAATAAAAAAAATTCTGACAAAAATGTAAGAAAACATTTACAATTTGGTATCGACAAATCCGGTAGAAAATAACACATCTCCCAGATCCATTACAATGTGTAACCTCAATATAACGCATCACTTCCAGCATTATAAACCAATGCTACAAATGTGGCGTCATTTGAAAATACCCTAATTCTAATAAACACTGAAGGTTTTCGAGAGATCTTTAAAGTATGCATCGTAATGCAGCAGTACAAACACAAAAACAACCAAATATGGCACTTTAGCTTTGCAAAATCGTAAATCGAGAGCGCGCCTACTCAGATGACTGATTATATTAACAACAACACGATAAAGCATCTTCCGTATACTTGGAATGTGAGGCCTCAGGAGCAATGATTATTCTCATTATATAGTCAAAAAGCAACATTTCTCATTAGCAGAAAATGTGAACATTACCAAATTTACATTGTTTTACTAAAGACAGATTGTCTTCTATGTTCGTATACAGGGTAACTGCAAACAATTCTGTACCATATCAAACTGAACTATCAGGTGATACTTGGGCCAATTAAACCATGAAAGGCTACTTGAAATGTTTCAACAACCAACTTTAAGTGATGAATCTATGAATATTCTATGACTATGTATCAATCCCTTAAGCACCTACAGATAAGATCAGGTCATTCTTCTCATACTCCATACACAAATGGAATGAGAAAAAACCCTAATAAGTGGCACATGTGAAGTACCTTTCGCCATCCACTTCACAGTGGTTTGCAGTCTGTGCTTGAAGATGTGGTGACAAATCGGCAGCATAACGTATCGAAAGTGAAGTTTGAAGTTATCACAATGCTTTTTAATGAAAAACTTTCAAGTGTATCATTGTAGTGTTTTTTGTCTTTAACTGATTATATTTAATAGATTTAATATAAACGTTGCTCTTTTTCAATAATGTAAATAAATGTGGTAGTTAACATCAATAAATACAAAGTAACAGAGATGTATGTATTTCATTTTCATCATAACACTGTAAAACAGTAAAACAAGATAAAAATAAAAAGTTCATATGAGACTTTAAAAGTAAGCCATCAAAAAATAATACTATTACTGGGGGGGTGGGGCAAATCCACACACACAAATTGGTGAACAAATTAGGAGCATACCTGGTCATACAATAAAGCATTTTTTTCGTGTTCCTAGCGATAAGTTACATGCTGCAGATGTGGTCATAATAATGGGATGTAGCTGAGTACGTGAGTTCATGGGAATTAAATGTGCCTATCAAGCAAAATCAATACGAAATTAACTTTAGTTGCTGTTGTATATTCTTCAGTCTCACAAATTATAAAATGATACAACTTACCTTGTTGTCTAAGCTAATGGTAAACGAATTGTCAGGCCGTACCACTAGGGTGTAGAGATGGGGCTGTTTGTCTTTGAAAGGCTCTTCCAGGCGTTCTTTAGGTTTCTTGCAATGCTTTTCTGATAAAGTTCCATTAACTGGATTTTTGTGTCGGAAGATAAAGTGTAACTGCATGAGAAACACAATGTTAGGCCTCATAAAATATTTAACACAGAAATAACAGTACAATAACAAATGAGACAGTATGCGTAGACACACACCTTATGATCATTACCACACTTGTCTGGCCCAAACATAATGGTGTACGGCGTTTTATCGTGGAATTGGCGCAAATCGGCAGTGGCCTTTCCTGCTGAAAGCAGCTTGAGATACGCACCACCGCATTCTTGTCCTTCCTGCAGGACTACTTCGTACTGAACAATGAGTGGCTTATCTACAAAGCTAAATGGCTTATCCAGCCGCGCTGAAATTGCTGCGTGCTTTGCTTTACTTTTCAGTACCAATCCCAAGTCTCCTTTCAAACCATCTTTTACAGGAGGTTCGACTTCCCACCTGCCTAGTGATACAGAAATTTAAAAAGCAAGACAAAAAGGTTACAAATGTCTTCGCAGTTAATTCTAGACTTACAAATTCTTCTAACAAAATTCCAAAAGCTGTATAGGCAAAATAAAATATCAAAAGCTGCAACATGGTCGCGAATTTACCAGTGACCCAAAAATAGAATAAATCTCCTTTACTTCACATCTATGGTGACAAATTTTTATGTCATCAGACTACCAGTTTTGGTCTATAATGACAATTTTCAGATCGGTTTTCTAAAAACATGTCCTAATATACTGGAAAAAATATAATCAAAAAATTTTGAAAATGAAAAAGACATGGTGGGAATCATCTACAATTTAGGTCAAAGGCATGTATAGTTCACTTGAAAACATCACCGTATTTACTCGAATCTAAGCCGCACCTGAAAAATGAGACTCGACATCACGCATCACGGAAAAAAAAAAAATGGTCCCGAATCTAAGCAGCACCTGAAATTTGAGACTCGAAATTCAAGGGTAGAGAAAAGTTTTAGACCGCACCTCCAAATCGAAGCAAAGTTGGTCCACTGTAGCATGAGACACAATTTAGGTCGAAAGGATGAAGATACAGCTACAGTAGTTTGGTTCGAGTCGTAAGCTTAACAGTTAAGATTTACCAAATAGCCATTGCTATGTGTCAGGCGCTCCCTCCGTATTTATACGGGTACCCTTCCCTTTTCAAGTGCTTCGTCTGGTTTGAATCGATCGCGTATTTTGCTTTGATCTGATAAGTGTCATACTCTTTGTTATAGATGTTTACGTCACTCTAAGCTGAAAATGCATTATTGTACTGTGTCATGCATTGTTTGTCGCATTCTGATAATGAGTGTTTACGACCTGTAGCCGCTCGCGGCATGGCTCGCTTTTCTGCGCGCTACCGTCACTTACAATATAAAAAAGAGAGGAATTTTCTCATAAGCGAAACAAAAGCAATAGACTGCTATCTGTTGTTACTTACACTGCTGCTTTCTTTGATAATGGCAACAAGAACCAAATCATAGACTGCGTATGATAGAAGATGTTCTGAACGAGAGTTTAGCGAACATTTTTCTCTGTTTGAAAATCTTTGCAGACGCCTCTTTAGTACATTACATTCTGCACAGAAATTAGGGGCATTTTAGATTTAAAAATCTAGTCAGTTGCCGTGCTTCATTTCTGACTGTATCACTATTCGGCATAAGAATAATACAAATATAAACATGACATGATATGTATATTCTTCCGCGTTTGCTGTTGTCTCACTCTAGTTTCGTAGTTTATTAGGCAGACAGGATTTAAATGAGATAGCAACAAACACGAAAGAATACCCGGCATAATGTTTACATTCTTCTACCTTCTCTTTAATTTATTTGCTAAGGCAAAGGTTTTAGTGCCAGTATTTATCTTTGTGCCTGCAAAGCATCCCTGTGTACCGCTACATATATTCGACGGCAGAAGTTAGTTGTGGCGGCACCTACCAACATTTTTCAGGACTTCCACTTACTTTGCACTCGATTCTAAGCCGCAGGCAGTTTTTTGGATTACAAAAACCAGAAAAAAAGTGTGGCTTAGGTTCGAGTAAATACGGTAATTAACTTTACGTGTAAAGGAAACTTTTTATGTTGGCAAATATATAGCAGACCAACACAACTATCATTAACAAAAATCAAATAATAGAAACTCCAGGTAGGAATAACAACAACGTAGGAAAAATACAGATTGCTACTTATTCTAAATATGAATATTGTTGCAATTCGTTTTTATTTTCATATTGCATTGGATGTACATTTCTTACCATCATACTTTGCTATGTTCTCATCAATGCCTTCTTTCTTTGCTTCAGAACTAACCCATCTCTGTTTGAATCGATTCACATCATCAAAATGCTCAGCAAAATAAACATTTCCAGATGGTCTAGGACTCTCATAATTTATTTCTTCGTTTACAACTGCCTCTTCCTGCAACATAGTAAGCACAAATCAATCAAAACACAATTATGATATCTAAGAAAACAAACCCAGCAAACTGTACTGATCTAGCTTCTTCCTTTGGTTCACCAGGCAGGAAAAAAAAAAAAAAAAGAGCTACTGATCAAACAGAGAATTCTATAACACTATTTGAAAAATGAAACATTGGAATATCCAGGATGGAACGTAACAATACTATGAAAAGGAAAGTTGCTACTCACCATATAGTGGAGATGCTGAGTTGCACATAGGCAGAACGTAAAAAGACTGTCACAATATAAGCTTTCGGTCATCAAGGGCCCCCCCCCCCCCCCTTTGGCAACTGAAGCCAAGTGTGTGTGTGTGTGTGTGTGTGTGTGTGTGTGTGTGTGTGTGCGCGTGCATTTTCGACAAAGGCCTTGATGGCCGAAAGCTTATGTTGTGACAGTCTTGTTCTGCCTATCTGTGACTCACCATCCCCACTATATGGTGAGTAGCAACTTAGCAACTTTCCTTTTCATAGTACTGCTATTTAAAAAACTGAAGACTTCAATTTAACAGCCCACTGATGACAATGTCATTGGCAAAGAAACAGGATCTTGGGCCGGGGGGGGGGGGGGGGGGGGGGGGGGGGGGGGGGGGGGGGGGGGGGGGTTGGCTACTGTGGCTAATCAGTACTGGATGGCTGGGCATGGATTTGGACTGTGTCTCCTCCTGACAGCAAATGTACCGGCTGAACCACTGTGCCACCTTGTTCAGTGTGCAATTTGAGAAGGAGTGTCTGTGGTATTGATTAGTGCAGAATGCATAATGCTAAAAGGAGATTAAAAGAACCGCCAACAACAGAAATTAATTACCAGTAGATAGTTTGGAAAACTAGTCCATCAAACCCCCTTTGTTGGTCCGAGTGTAGCCAAGCACTAGTATGACAATCCAGTTGTAAAACATGTCACTCAATCCACTGTCAATGTTTGCCAACACATCCTGCCTGGATCCTATCAGACACCTCCAACACCAGCATTCTCTGAGTTATCCACATAGGAACTTGCCTTCCAACATGTTCTTCAGTCCTACTATATTCCCAGTCTCCATCTCTGCTACTCATTAAACTATACCTAACTCGCACTTTTGTTCAATCCCAACAGCATTCCTCTGTTACTCAGTTTAGTTAAGTTATTATGCCTCCAAATTCTTACTGATGCTGAAATTTTTTTTTGAGCTTCCGGCTACATCAAAGTGCTTAAATACCTTCCCCACCATCGTGTCAGACAAAGGGCGCAAAAATTCATGATGGCCTTCAATCAATTTTCCGCAGGCGTCTAAATAACAAATGTTAAAAGCAGTGGGAACCTCTGACACCATAGCTGTGCTCACAATATTCTTTAGCACATACAGAGGCAATCCTGTCCACGACCATAGCCCAGAAGAGCACCTCCTCAATGGGTAGCAACCACATACTCTACTCCATACCGTTGCCCCCAAAGCTTCAGAAACCTGGACCTGCCATGTAGGGCCCTATCCACTGGGCACAGCAGTGAGAGGATGCTCATAGGGAACAGAAGACGTATGGATGCCAGTTACGCTGGTTACCACCACTTGTGGACAGTGCCTCGCAATAGTTGATGTGCTATGGAATTTGGAGCACCGTCTTAACAACCAACTCTGTCCTCACCTACCGACTGCACCACTGTCGGTGGCTCAGTCGGCCCTCAAAAGCTCATCGTTGCCTGCCTCTCAACCGCATGGGGTATAACTTGCGCCTCAGACCACAAGCACTGATTCCTGTGGATGCAGGCATGGAAAACGAGATCTTGCTGGATCCTCAGCTGATGTCATCCAGGGTGCAGCACCTCAGCTCGTTGCCAGTCAAGTCCAGTTCCTCTCAGCAAATGGTGCCACATATTCACCTTCCAAAGCATCACCAAGGACACTTCCAGCTCTATGTGCTCATTTCAGACAGGAGGGATCCAGCGATTTTGAAAGCTCTCTGGAGGGCATGGAACTTGTTAGACAGCACTGCTACATCTACAACTGCTGGCATCACCACTGCATCATTGGCCACGGCCACACCCAACTTGTTGGCCTATAAGTGCTTGCAGTTGCCCTTCAAAGCTAGCAGCACAGCGGCTCAGTCTTTAGCCATAATTTGTCTGTGCTCTTGTACTGCTGCCACAATAGATCGTTGTTCTAGGTCTTAGGATTTGCTATGCGTTAAGTTTTACTCTTCGGTAATCTTTCACACTTGTTATTCTGTTGTCTCTTTCCCACTGCCCATCTTCCCTTTAATTTTGTCATCCTGTGCACACTCGGTGACTGCTGTTAATGGCCCTGGGCCAGTCTACAAGTTTCCGCGTGTTCTTGAGTCTCTCCTGGCCCTGTCTAATTCTGTTCACAATAATTTCAGTCTCTCTCTCTGTCTGTCTGTCACACACACACACACACACACACACACACACACACACACACACACACAGAGAGAGAGAGAGAGAGAGAGGGAGAGAGGGGGGGAGAGAGAGAGAGAGAGAGAGAGTTTTACCCACTTTCTAAGAGCATTTGGTTGCTTATAAAATTACAACCTGTGGTTTACTAGTGTAAGTTTAAATGAATGCTAACAACGGAGAATAATTAATTGTGCATACTGGTGTTACTCCCCCCCCCCCCCCATGAACTATGGACCTTGCCGTTGGTGGGGAGGCTTGCGTGCCTCAGCGATACAGATAGCCGTACCGTAGGTGCAACCACAACGGAGGGGTATCTGTTGAGAGGCCAGACAAACGGGTGGTTCCTGAAGAGGGGCAGCAGCCTTTTCAGTAGTTGCAAGGGCAACAGTCTGGATGATTGACTGATCTGGCCTTGTAACAATAACCAAAACGGCCTTGCTGTGCTGGTACTGCGAACGGCTGAAAGCAAGGGGAAACTACAGCCGTAATTTTTCCCGAGGACATGCAGCTTTACTGTATGATTAAATGATGATGGCGTCCTCTTGGGTAAAATATTCCGGAGGTAAAATAGTCCCCCATTCGGATCTCCGGGCGGGGACTACTCAAGAGGATGTCGTTATCAGGAGAAAGAAAACTGGCGTTCTACGGATCGGAGCGTGGAATGTCAGATCCCTTAATCGGGCAGGTAGGTTAGAAAATTTAAAAAGGGAAATGGATAGGTTGAAGTTAGATATAGTGGGAATTAGTGAAGTTCGGTGGCAGGAGGAACAAGACTTCTGGTCAGGTGACTACAGGGTTATAAACACAAAATCAAATAGGGGTAACGCAGGAGTAGGTTTAATAATGAATAGGAAAATAGGAATGCGGGTAAGCTACTACAAACAGCATAGTGAACGCATTATTGTGGCCAAGATAGATACGACGCCCACACCTACTACAGTAGTACAAGTTTATATGCCAACTAGCTCTGCAGATGACGAAGAAATTGAAGAAATGTATGATGAAATAAAAGAAATTATTCAGATTGTGAAGGGAGACGAAAATTTAATAGTCATGGGTGACTGGAATTCGAGTGTAGGAAAAGGGAGAGAAGGAAACATAGTAGGTGAATATGGATTGGGGGACAGAAATGAAAGAGGAAGCCGCCTTGTAGAATTTTGCACAGAGCACAAGATAATCATAACTAACACTTGGTTTAAGAATAATGAAAGAAGGTTGTATACATGGAAGAACCCTGGAGATACTAAAAGGTATCAGATAGATTATATAATGGTAAGACAGAGATTTAGGAACCAGGTTTTAAATTGTAAGACATTTCCAGGGGCAGATGTGGACTCTGACCACAATCTATTGGTTATGACCTGTAGATTAAAACTGAAGAAACTGCAAAAAGGTGGGAATTTAAGGAGATGGGACCTGGATAAACTAAAAGAACCAGAGGTTGTACAGAGATTCAGGGAGAGCATAAGGGAGCAATTGACAGGAATGGGGGAAATAAATACAGTAGAAGAAGAATGGGTAGCTTTGAGGGATGAAGTAGTGAAGGCAGCAGAGGATCAAGTAGGTAAAAAGACGAGGGCTAGTAGAAATCCTTGGGTAACAGAAGAAATACTGAATTTAATTGATGAAAGGAGAAAATATAAAAATGCAGTAAGTGAAACAGGCAAAAAGGAATACAAACGCCTCAAAAATGAGATCGACAGGAAGCGCAAAATGGCTAAGCAGGGATGGCTAGAGGACAAATGTAAGGATGTAGAGGCCTATCTCGCTAGGGGTAAGATAGATACCGCCTACAGGAAAATTAAAGAGACCTTTGGAGATAAGAGAACGACTTGTATGAATATCAAGAGCTCAGATGGAAACCCAGTTCTAAGCAAAGAAGGGAAGGCAGAAAGGTGGGAGGAGTATATAGAGGGTCTATACAAGGGCGATGTACTTGAGGACAATATTATGGCAATGGAAGAGGATGTAGATGAAGATGAAATGGGAGATATGATACTGCGTGAAGAGTTTGACAGAGCACTGAAAGACCTGAGTCGAAACAAGGCCCCCGGAGTAGACAATATTCCATTGGAACTACTGACGGCCATGGGAGAGCCAGTCCTGACAAAACTCTACCATCTGGTGAGCAAGATGTATGAAACAGGCGAAATACCCTCAGACTTCAAGAAGAATATAATAATTCCAATCCCAAAGAAAGCAGGTGTTGACAGATGTGAAAATTACCGAACTATCAGCTTAATAAGTCACAGCTGCAAAATACTAACACGAATTCTTTACAGACGAATGGAAAAACTAGTAGAAGCCAACCTCGGGGAAGATCAGTTTGGATTCCGTAGAAACACTGGAACACGTGAGGCAATACTGACCTTACGACTTATCTTAGAAGAAAGATTAAGGAAAGGCAAACCTACGTTTCTAGCATTTGTAGACTTAGAGAAAGCTTTTGACAATGTTGACTGGAATACTCTCTTTCAAATTCTAAAGGTGGCAGGGAGCGAAAGGCTATTTACAATTTGTACAGAAACCAGATGGCAGTTATAAGAGTCGAGGGACATGAAAGGGAAGCAGTGGTTGGGAAGGGAGTAAGACAGGGTTGTAGCCTCTCCCCGATGTTGTTCAATCTGTATATTGAGCAAGCAGTAAAGGAAACAAAAGAAAAATTAGGAGTAGGTATTAAAATTCATGGAGAAGAAATAAAAACTTTGAGGTTCGCCGATGACATTGTAATTCTGTCAGAGACAGCAAAGGACTTGGAAGAGCAATTGAATGGAATGGACAGTGTCTTGAAAGGAGGATATAAGATGAACATCAACAAAAGCAAAACAAGGATAATGGAATGTAGTCGAAATAAGTCGGGTGATGCTGAGGGAATTAGATTAGGAAATGAGGCACTTAAAGTAGTAAAGGAGTTTTGCTATTTGGGGAGCAAAATAACTGATGATGGTCGAAGTAGAGAGGATATAAAATGTAGGCTGGCAATGGCAAGGAAAGCGTTTCTAAAGAAGAGAAATTTGTTAACATCCAGTATTGATTTAAGTGTCAGGAAGTCATTTCTGAAAGTATTCGTATGGAGTGTAGCCATGTATGGAAGTGAAACATGGACGATAAATAGTTTGGACAAGAAGAGAATAGAAGCTTTCGAAATGTGGTGCTACAGAAGAATGCTGAAGATTAGATGGGTAGATCACATAACTAATGAGGAAGTATTGAATAGGATTGGGGAGAAGAGAAGTTTGTGGCACAACTTGACCAGAAGAAGGGATCGGTTGGTAGGACATGTTCTGAGGCATCAAGGGATCACCAATTTAGTATTGGAGGGCAGCGTGGAGGGTAAAAATCGTAGAGGGAGACAAAGAGATGAATACACTAAGCAGATTCCGAAGGATGTAGGTTGCAGTAGGTACTGGGAGATGAAAAAGCTTGCACAGGATAGAGTAGCATGGAGAGCTGCATCAAACCAGTCTCAGGACTGAAGACCACAACAACAACAACAACAACTGGTGTTACTAACATAGATAAATAATAAATAAATAAATTTACATCATAATTGAAATTAAAATGCAATGCTTTTACCTTCATATCATAACTAAAAGTATCATGTTTTTCTTTTAATAATTAGGTGCCTTAGAACCCAGAATTCAGGCGTTTCATAAAATATGTGATCTATGGGAAATGTTTTTAGTTTCCTTTGGAATACCCGTCCATTATTAATCTCCTTTTTTTTATACAAATGGGAAGCTTACAGCACACTTTTATACCGAAGTAGGTACCTCCATCATGTTCTTTTGTGAAAGTTGCAGGGCCTTGGTGGAATTTTTCTACCTGTCTGATGTTGCAATTTGTCAGAAAGAATTCCCTGTTGTTGGCTACAAACACCATCAGTCAGTACACACACTGACCAGTAATAGCAAATATCTTAAATGGTGCGGCGACAAATGTAACAGGTGCCAAACTGCAATCTGCGCAACACACATCACAGCAACAGTACTTCAGTTCACACAAGGTAGAAATTCAAACCAGCCAGCTTACTGGCAGATCAAAAGGGGGCAATGCTAGTAACCGAGCCAGCAGCAGCTACAACGCGCGCACATAGCCCTGAACAGCTTGTGCAGGCCAAATCATTTCCCATTTCTGGTGAAACTAAGTTTGTGCCAATCAAACAGAAGGGTTACTCTGCAAGACGACTATTTAGGACCTTGCTACGATGGTAGCCATTCCAGTGCAGCCAGCTGCACTGGGGAGACCTCTCCTGGAAGGTGTGCTACTGCAATCAACTCCTATTTCTGTCCATTACCTTTAAGTGGGAGCAGCCAAATGGGGTGCTGCCAAGCGGAGAGGACTTGGTATTCTGTTTTGTTACATCTCCTAATTTGGGAAGTGTTACACTCAGTGTCAGTATTACAAAATTCACTCCCATAGACTTTAAAGGGATTCGTTCTACATTGTTACTTTTTAGAACTCACATTATTTGAGCATTCACTCAGTCAAGAAAGTTGTTATTTTTGTTCTTCAGAAGTTAGTTATTGTGTTTATCCCAAAACTGTGAGTTTATTTCTTGTGCTGCAAATACAACTGTTTAAATGGTATACCCAGTTAACACTTTGTGTGATACAACCAAAGGAAGGAGAAATCATGAAACACTTTAAGAGACTCCCTGGAGGGGAGATTATAAAACTTAAATATGCAAAACACGATAACAGCATTATTTCTCCATTAACAAAGCGTGAAATGGCTCTCACTACAAAGTATGATGAGCTTAGTTTCTTGAACAACTGTTCAATTTGCTCATTCTCTCTTAACTGATTGTCCATTCGGATGCCTTGGAATTTTTTTATGAGTCAAACTTTAATATGGGCCATCCTGGCACTGACCTTATCTGTGGCATAGCGCAGATGCTGGCAGTGCATTTGCTTATCAGTTTGGTGGCAGCCAACTGGAGCATACTATGCAGCAGCCCATGGCGAGCTGTTAGCCAGAAAATGCTATTTTTCAGGGGGTCATATATTGAGTTCTGTTGATCACAGAGCTACAGGGTCAAGTGTCTTTGATAGCTTTTGGCCTAGTGACCTTTAGTACTGCTATGGTAAGAACAGGCATAAAGCAGCTATCCTATAGTACAGGGTCATATTTAAACATTACACACTTCCTCCAGCCCAGGAAAGTTGAACAAATTGGTTGGTTCTTTAGCATTAGGTGTGGTCTAGGGTGGACCTTAGGTGCTTTACAAAAGCACCACTTGCTCTTGACCAGTTCCATTCGGATGCCTTGGAATTTTTTTATGAGTCAAACTTTAATATGGGCCATCCTGGCACTGACCTTATCTGTGGCATAGCACAGATGCTGGCAGTGCATTTGCTTATCAGTTTGGTGGCAGCCAACTGGAGCATACTATGCAGCAGCTCATGGCGAGCTGTTAGCCAGAAAATGCTATTTTTCAGGGGGTCATATATTGAGTTCTGTTGATCACAGAGCTACAGGGTCAAGTGTCTTTGATAGCTTTTGGCCTAGTGACCTTTAGTACTGCTATGGTAAGAACAGGCATAAAGCAGCTATCCTATAGTACAGGGTCATATTTAAACATTACACACTTCCTCCAGCCCAGGAAAGTTGAACAAATTGGTTGGTTCTTTAGCATTAGGTGTGGTCTAGGGTGGACCTTAGGTGCTTTACAAAAGCACCACTTGCTCTTGACCAGTTCCTGAGAAAACCCGGGGGGGGGTGGGGGGTGGGTTTTCTTTTTGCACGAGAAGTACCAATTGTGGGGATGGCCATTTCTATGATTTCTATTCATGGGAGATCATAGAAATTTTTATTGTATGTTCTTATGATGATAGTCTCCTGGAACTTTGAAACTTTTTTCTGTATCATTTTCTGTTACCGAGATCCAGAGATCCAAAATTATGCACATAATATCCAGTCTTAGGAGCAAATGCAGTTTTAACTGATGTAGTGAACACACAGCAAGGGTTCAATGGTAATTGCAAGGGTTCTGATGTCATCAAACTATTTTTAGTCGGCATTTTTTCCATCCATGAAACTTTATAGTTCGCTGCCCCTGTAGAACAGGCACTTCATGCACAAGTATGACTAAAGTGGTACTGCACTGACGAAAAATAGAATAAAATGGGTCTTAACATACCTGCATACAACTTAAAATGGCTGTCAAAAATTATGTAAAAAATGGAAAGACTGCAAATGCAGTAAAATATTTCTAACATTTTTATTCTTTTAAGAAACACATCATGAGATGGGCATTTTCGATGAACTGGTGTTGACAAGCAATGAATCCAGAAAAATGTAAAGCAAATGATTGTGTGTTAACCTTATATTATGTGTACTTATCTGCTGTTTATAAACGTCAAATTATATAAATATGTAAAGTCTATAAATAAACTTCCAAAACTTTACTTACCTATATAATTAATTTTCTGTAAGCAGCTTTCCTGCCGTAGCATGGAAAAGAAGGGAACCAGTGGAAAACTGCCCCTGTCAGAGCACAAAAAGGCAAATGTTACTCTTTAAAAGGCTCTGACAGAAAAGTGGGGGGGACCAGATGCCTCAATTCTTGTTCTGGATTTCTCACCAAAAATGTTGGCATGCAAACTTATTTGGTCTTTTAGTGCTGAAATACAGTAACAGAGAGACAGTGATGGTGGAAGAGAGAAAGTAGCAGTGAGAGAGAGAAAGAGATGGATGAAGACAATAGGCAGTAGGAGCCAAAGAGAGAGAAGATATGTTGACAGTCAGTGAAAGACAGTGGTATTAAATGAGGAAGAGAGATGAATCGAGATAGAAGCATTGAGAGCAAAAGAGGAGGCAGTGGAAATGATAAATACAGATGGGTGGAAACCATAAATAGGGTCGAAGGGGAGGAGTCCAGCCCCTCCCAGACCAACAAAATTTAATAAATAGGTATAGGAGAGGGCACATTTTGGACCAAAATTTGACACACCTGAGCACAGGGGAAAAAAATAAGTTCAACCCTACAGAATTTTTTCGGCAGCCACGGTATGGTGGAGACAGTAGTGGCGAGAAAAAAAGACAAAAAGAGACAATGTAAATGATAGAGGAGACAATGGCAGTGGGATATACTGTAAATCAATGGTGGTGGGGGGGAAAGGAGACAGTGGGAAAGAGAGACATATAGACAGTGGCAGTGACAGGGAGGTGCTGAGTATGAAGGCTTAACTACAAAGAGAGACTGGGCAAGGGTTTACAAACTTCCGTGTTAAAATATCACGAATATTTTTGGTGAGGGGACATTAAATGAGGATTGTGGCAAATGATTCCCCACTTTTGTGTCAAAGTCATCTTTACATTTGCCTTTCTTGTGCTCCAAAATTAGCATTCTTTCCAGTTGTGTGTGTGTGTGTGTGTGTGTGGTGTGTGTGTGTGTGTGTGTGTGTGTGTGTTTTATCTTGGTATTTCTCTAGATAATTTTTTGCAGCACTTATGATTTTTGTACTGAAATGCATATCAATGAATACATCTAATGTAATGAATATTTGTAGGGGTGACAACTGAATTGTAAAAAATACAGTATTTTCTTGTTGTGACCGACACACACCAATTACTTGCATTCTCTGGATGGGTCCCTTTCTCCATTTTCTGCTGTTGCAGCATCTTGGCTTTCTATCCTTAAAGTATATAACTCTTTTTCTAGTTGAAATATTATAAATGAATTGGTCTGAAATGCAGAATATTGGTGATGGTGACTAACTGGTATGAATTACTTGCATAGTATGGATAGTCCTTTTTGTATGTATGTCTGGCACTTTTTCTCTGGTGTTTCAGCAAATATCTGCAACTTCATTTTTGCATTGTCTGCCTGGAGTCTGCCCAGACAGACAGCGCTCGTAACATCTTTACACACAATGCCCAGTGTCGAGGGAAAAGCGTCGGTTTGTTTCCCCATTACAAATAAAATGATTTTCAAAGCGGAATTTTACATACCCATTCAATAGAGAAGTCCCGGAGTAGTCTAGTGCGATATTTGTATTAAAAGGGATAGTAACAGTTGATGGTTGAGCTATGGAGCCTTATTGCTTGTAAGAAAGGTACTGATAGTGTGCATTGGAGCTGCAGAAAGGGAGATCATCAAGTCAGCAACAGCATTCAGGAAAAGCTTTTGGTTTGTGGGAAGCAAATTAAGTCTTATAAAATTTAAGGCATCTAAGTGTTAAAATTGTGTGGGGAACTTTACTACATACGAGCTGCGTATGTGACTGATAAAGCTTTTGTACAGAAGTTTATGTGGAAATGTGTCTGAAACAAAGCAAAAAACTTTGTGGTCGAGATGATGCTGAAATCGATAAAGCAATGTTTACCAGAAGAAAATTTGCAAGATGTGATTAAATGAAGGCAAGTTGCGTATTTGGATGAATAGAAAAAGGAACCCACAAGTGTAAAAGTTGTTCCCAGGTGTACTTAGAAAGTGCTTCTGGAGTGTCATAAAACAATATATCTACCTGCGAACTACAGTAATTTCTGACTGTTTCAAACCGTGTTAAGTGTTTGAATGACTAAGGATTTAAGCATATAACAGAACCACATAGTGACATTCAGGGACCAATGGATGCACATATAAACAGTACTGAAGGCTCCTGGTCATCCATAAGAAAATCACTGCACAATTAGTGAAAAGGATTATTATTAATATTATTTTTAATATGTTCTTGGAGATGTGGTTCAGCTAGGCAACTAAATAAAAGACTTTGTTTCTAAACCACACACATTTCAATTCTTTCATTTACAAACAGGGTGTATACGCAGACAAGGGAGAAAAAATTGCCAGATCTCCCCGTTACAATACATTTTCTCCCGGGTGAAAATACGTTTTTGCCACGTTAAGTGACAGTATACTTTCTCTCGGAACTGTAAAACTTATCTTTATAGGATATGGTTTTATACAGCAGCGTAGAATTGCCTGGCACTTTAGAAAACGATACTCAGGGGGGAAAAAAACACGTTTGGAAACATCTTTGATGTGCACCAACATGTACGCTGCATATTTTCGTTATTATGAAAGTATAAATTTGAATTCCACCAACAGGAAAAGTTAATGGTTTAAATTAATATACATAGTGTTACTACAAAAAAAGCAAAGCTTTCGCATATAATATTTGTCTCGAAGATTAATAAGCTACAAGAGAAGCTAAGCTTTCACTTATAATGTTGATCTGTTTAGCGCATGTTACACTATAAGATACATCATACAAATACGCCAGCAAAAGTTTTAATACCGACATAAATCTCTGATCTTCTGGGCTCTAAATGGCTTGACATCAAAGAGTTGATTTTTAAAAAGAGACCAAACACACTGTGATTTAAGAAATCCATCGTACATTCTCGCACACAGTTCCTCTTTGCGTAAAAGGAAATTTACTTTGAAAATAATGCTTTACAAACAACAATTTGCAATATTTTCCCATGACCTGTTAGAAATAGATTCATTTCAGCAGTTATCAGGGAGCGCCAGATAAGAGGCGTCACCGTGCTAGGGCAGTTACGGTGATGTAGGAAGCCTGTATGTCCGTACGTGTAAAACATTAAAAGATTTTACATTATGTCATAAAAGAAACAAGACACCAGAGGATACTCCAAGAGCGTCAGAATTTCGTGAACCATACTAAAATGCTTAGTTCGCCTTACAGTGCACATTCGTATGTCCAGATTCTCAATGACGTAGGCCTCGACCATACATGAAGCTTTTCAGTGTGGTTTTCGGGATGTAAATTTTCTTGGAGTACCAATACTGTATTATCCCATGTTTGGTTCTTTATTATGGCATAAAGCCATACGTGCTAGAAGATGAAAATGTGCACCTGAAATGCAGCGAACAGTTGAAACTAGCCAATAGTGTTTAATAAATTAACTGCCTCAGCAGGAAATGCTTAATAAATGCCAAATTTATTTATCAAACAGGACAAAAATAGTTTACACCCTTCCGTAATTATGTGAATGTACTTTTAATACCACTTGATAGCTCCCAGCCGCAGAAAATCTGTATCTGCCTTGTTTTCACTTGACATGAGAGCAGTAAACGAAGAGGAAACAGAAAAAATCACTAAATGTAATAATGGGTCATGTGGAGACCCACTCCCCCCCCCCCCCCCCCAACTATAACTCAGACTGCTCTGCGCATCAGAACGAAAAAGAAAAAAAAAAAAAAAAGTTCATTTTGTAGTGCACATCTTTCTGAAGAGTCTGATACATAAAAGATATATCTTTGAGGAAATGTAAGACACGTTATTTGGTTCTTAAGTGTGCAGTGAGGTGCCGCGCATCTTCAAACAACATTGTTATACCGCACGTCACTGTATTTCGCTCTGAGGAACTCAAACATGTATATTTTGTAATGGATGCCATCAAACTATTTCAGGACAGTGGAAATTAAAATGTCCTGTAGCGCCTCTCCTGCTTCCAGTCGGCCAGTTTTGACATCCTGCACCCCCCTCCCTCCCCCCCCTCTTTTTAACCCGTTTGCAATTAATACTGGATAGGATTATTTGTAACCAGGAGAACAAGAACTCTTCAGAAAAACTGGACTCTCTATTAGCTAATAACTTGCTCTTCTGTGTGACATAAAATTAAATATAGGACACCTAAAACCAGTAAAAAGAAATAGACAGGCAAGACAGTACACATTTCTTCAATCCTTAGGTCCTAGCGATTTTTCTCTCTAATCTTGCTACAGCTTTACATAGCGTGCTTTCCTTTCTGCGAAAGGACTATTACCTTATCAAAATTCGTCAAACGTTTTTGCTCCATGAAAAATAGAAATGTCGTTGTCTACTACTGAAAAAGCTGTTATACATATAGTACCCAAGACTGGTTTTGTCTGCCCGAAAGTTTATTTCTAGATGAGACAAGGATTCCCCTGGCAGAGACATCACGTACACTATGCACGCATTAAAAAATCAACTCATAATTCATTCGGAAATCAACTTAGAATGTGCTCAAAAACCAGCAGGGGTGCGTTTCAAAATCATATGAATAATCGATAGACCGGCATGCGCTGGATGCTAGGTGCTTTGTAAAACTAGGTTTTGTTTTCTGAAGAATATGAATTTGCCCCCTCCCCCCCCCAAAATTGCCACCCTGGTTCAGATACCCCTGTTTGCCCTCACTCCCCACTTGATATGGGCCTGCTGCACATGTGTGAATCTGGCAGCTTGGGGACGGCAGTAAAATTTTTCCGGGTACCATGTGGCTGGTTGCTGCTTACACAGCAAACAGCCACATTTCTGTAGCCAGAAGCGGGAGAAGGTACTTAATCATACGCGACTCAACTGCGCGTGAGCATGAGCCCCGCTCATAACTGATTAAATGAGTATAATATAAGCAGTTGTGACATCACGCTCATCGAAGGCAATTTGTTGTTATGAAGCATTGTATAGTCTTCCGAAAGCCTGTTGGCAGACGCTTGTACGAGCACTGTGGTTATTTTATATGGCGCATTTCCTTTGCAATTTAAATTTTATTTTCGTTTTTTTCTCTCGTTCATGTTTTAATGCTGCAGTATTATTCTGCAGTAGTGGGATACAGTAATATCCTTTGTCAGAGTAACAGTTCTTACCAGTCAAAAATTACAAAAATTCTACTGAAAACTAAAACAACAAAAGATTCCCGGGAATTCTAAAAAATTCCCATATTTTTTCACGGTTTTCTCCCGAATGAAAAAATTTCCGGGTTTTTCCCGGATCTCCCCAGTTGTCCCCGGGTCGTATTACACTCTGACAAAGCATCAGCAGTGACACGTAATCATGTGTCTTGTAAATAAAAGGAAGCAAATGCATATAGCATAAAACTAAACATCTTTCATTAAGTTGCATACTCAAGCCACATCTACAAAAAATATGATAATGATAAAAATCAGCTGTTATATTATTTACAATTTTTTGTAAGTATCTGGGTTTTTCTGGGAGAATTCAATTGCATCATACTATAATACATAGCATGCTAAAGGCTGCTGTTGTTGTTGTCATCTTCAGTCCAGAGACTGGTTTGATGCAGCTCTCCATGCTACTCTATCCTGTGCAAGTCCCTTCATCTCCGGATAACTAATGCAACCTACATCCTCCTGATTCTGCTTAGCGCATTCATCTCTTGGTCTCCCTCTATGATTTTTACCCCTCCAGCTTCCCTCTCAATACTACACTTGTAATCCCTTCATGTCTCAGAACATGTCCTACCAACTGATCCCGTCTAGTCAGGTTGTGCTACAGATTCCTCTTCTCCCCAATTCTGTTCAGTACCTTCCTCATTAGGTACGTGATCTATTCATCTAACCTTCAGTATTCTTCTGTAGCACCATATTTTGAAAGCTTCTATTTTCTTCTTGTCTAAACTGTTTATTGTACATGTTTCACTTTCCATACATGGCCACATTCCATAAAAATACTTTCAGGAAAGACTCCTGACACTTAAATCTATACTTGATATTAACAAATTTCTCTTCTACTTCAGAAATGCTTTCCTTACCATAGCCCAGTCTACATTTTATATCTGCTATACTTCGATCATTATCAGTTATTTTGCACCCCAAATAGCAAATCCCATTTACTGCTTTAAGTGTTTCATTTCCTAATCTAATATCCTCAGCGACCACCGGATTTAATTCGACTACATCTCCAGTATCCTCACTTTGCTTTTGTTGAAGTTCATCTTATATCCTCTTTTAGAGACACTGTCCATTCCGTTCAGGCTGCCCTTCCAGGTCCTTTGCGGTCTAACAGCAATGTTGTCGGCAAACCTAAGTTTTTATTTCTTCTCTATGGATTTTAATCCCTACTTAAAATTTTCCTTTTGTTTCCTCTACTGCGTGCTCAATATACAGACTCAATAACATCAGGGATATGCTACAAACCCTGTCTCACTCCCTTCTCAACAACTGCTTCCCTTTCATGCCCCTCAACTCTTATAACTGCCATCTAGTTTCTGTACAAATTGTAAATAGCCTTTCCCTCCCTATATTTTACCCCTGCCTCCTTTTGAGGAGAGTATTCCAGCCAAACACTGTCAAAAGCTTTCCCTAAGTCTACAAATGCTACAAAAGCAGGTTTACTTTTCCTTAACCTATCTTCTAAGATAAGTCGTAGGATCAGTATTGCCTTGCGTGTTCCAACATTTCTATGGAATTCAAATTGACCTTCCCTGGGGGTCGGCTTCTACCAGCTTTTCCATTCTTCTATAAAGAATTCGTGTTAGTATTTTGCAACCGTGACTTATTAAACTGATAGTTGGGGAATTTTCATACCTGTCAACACTTGCTTTCTTTGGGATTTGAATTATTATATTCTTCTTGAAGTCTAAGGGTATTTTGCCTGTCTCGTACATCTTACTCATCAGATGGAAGAGTTTTGTCACAGCTTGCTCTCCCAACGCTATCAGTAGTTCCAATGGAAGGTTGTCTACTCCCGGGGTCTTGTTGTGACTAAGGTCTTCCCCTAGTGCTATATGCCTCTACATCCTTACATTTGTCCTCTAGCCATCCCGGCTTAACTATTTTGCACTTCCTGTCAATCTCATTTTTGAGATGTTTGTATTCTTTTTCATCTGTTTCATTTACCACAGTTTTATATTTTCTCCTTTCATCAAATAAATTCAATATCTTTTCTGTTACCCAAGGATTTCTACTAGCCATCATTTTTTTACCTACTTGATCCTCTGCTGCCTTCTACAACCTCTAGTTGTTTCAGTTTATCCAGGTCCCATCTCCATAAATTCGTACCTTTTTTGCAGTTTCTTCAGTTTTAATCTACAGTTCATAACCAATAAATTATGATCAGAGTCCACATCTGCCCCTGGAAATGTCTTACAATTTAAAATCTTGTTCCTCAATCTCTGTCTTACTATTATATAATCTATCTGAAACCTTCCAGTGTCTCCAGGCCTCTTCCATGTATACATCCTTCTTTCATGATTCTTAAACCAAGTGTCAGCTATGATTAAGTTATACACTGTGCAAAATTCTACCAGGCGGCTTCCCATTTCATTCCTTGTCTCCAGTCCATATTCACCTACTACTTTTCTTTCTCTTCCTTTTCCTAAAGTCGAATTCCAGACCCCCTGACTATTGAATTTTCATCTCCCTTGACTATCTGAATAATTTCTTTTATCACATCATACATTTCCTCAAGCTCTTCATCTGTGGAGCTACAGTATAACCCCACTTACACTTTCCCTGAATTAACATTTTCCGCCATTTATGACATTTTTTATTGGTCCTGTCAAATTTCCTATGCCCACAATGTTAATTTGCACCTGATTTTGCGTCAACATATTTATAATTTTCCTGCAATTTACGCATTACGAAAAAACGTTTGTGGAGAAAAAATGACGCTGGCATGATGTTGGCCATCCAGTAGTGTTTACAAATATTACATGATTTAAGTTTCTTGACACCAGGGCACTCTACTCAGCAGATTTGAACTGGTAAACCTGTAAAAGTTCGAACAATTCGTGCTGTATCTCCTGCCACTGCCAAGCTCTACTTGGCATGGTGTCTGATGGGTGTAACTAGGTTAATTCAAATGAAGGTATCATGACCTACCACAACCATTTTCAAACTGTTTCCACTGCACAAATGCATTTTTGTCATTGATGTGATCATTGTGACACCTTCGTCAAACCATGTTTAGCGTCTTTCAGCATATGGCCACTAGGAGCACTAGTTGACACTGTTGTGGCATCGATAGGTCATATTGACCATAAACAACATGATCTTTGACTGACGTGAGATCAGTTTATTCGAGCCACCATGTAATCCTAGGAGTCTGCATTTATGTCTCTAGCTGTGTAAATGTGTACGACTACTGTGGAAATATATATTTATGTGCAGATTTTTGTAGGACAGTCTGTTCAGTATACGTCTACACACATCACGTTCCCATACTGGTGACCTCGAAGTCTGCACGTCTTCTGTGACTACCGCACTGGGTGTTGTAGCATCAACAGGTTATGTGCACGTCGCCGTGGCCGCCTCATCCAACGCTTTGTTCGAAGATTTGGGAGCTCAACAACGATCACCAGACCTCTTCATTCCTTCGCCAACGACCAGTTCTACATTAATTCACAGTGATTCACTATATCCAGCCACGTTAACCTCAAACTTTGTCGCTCTACAATGGTCGAGTGCTACACCACTAACACAAACAATGGACTCAGGTTTCGTGTTGCCGGACTGTGCTTGCCAACTTGTGAAGTTTGAAGTGGACAATATTCAGAACTGCATACCTATTGATCAATCGTATAATGCTCAAAGCAATCTACATTTGCACACATACTTCGACACTCAACGGCCGCAATGCCAGTACTGTGGTGCCATGTGCAATGCCGCCTTTACTGCAAAATGCACCCAGCCACTATCAACTGCAACCTGGTATGGTTTTGCCTCATTTGCAAACTAATCAAGGACATTTTAGTGCGCAAGTTTTCGACCACTTCGGTTTCAGTGCATCATTCGGTGTTTCGCCTTCCAATGGCGTCTTACCACACCGAAGTGACTTTCCACAAGTTCCACTGGTCATTTATAGTCCGACCTCACAGGGCGTGTCTTCAATGTGCTCGGAGAACTCAAACTTTTGTCATATGAGTTACCAACCCCATCCCCTCCCCCCCACCACAATCGCAGGGGGCCCGGTTCCGGCCGCTCACCCACTCGCCTCTCCCACAGCACTGCCTGTGTCTGCCGCACCGGCCTTCCAGGTTATTTCCGAGGTGGGTCAATTCAAATAAGTGCCTGTAGCCTACGGCCCTGTTTACCTGACCCCAGTGCCTACCAAGCAATCACTCGTTCCATGGAACTGACCATGTCAGCCGTGTCGTGTTTTCGCGACACATCAAGGACAATGCAACCCGCAGTTGCTAGGGACTTTTTTGTCAGAAAACACACCCACCTCGCCAGCATGCTGTATACCCTCACCCGTCACAGACCAGACAGTTTTCCAAGAGATACCAAAGCCGCCTTCGCCCCCAACTCCAAGTCGTCTGCTGAAGCTGCCACCTTTATATGAGGAAAACCCAGTGTCATTGTCTGCGCTTGTCGGGCATCTTTTTGAGTTGCATCACGTGTCCAACAACAACTCTAAAATCCTGTGTCTCCTCACGCACCTCCAGGATCATTCAGACTTAACTTGCGATCTACTCCTCTCGCCACCGCCTCCACCGAAATACGAGTTCGTGAAGATGATGATCACTGAACAACTCGCCTGCTCACCACAAGAATTAATCATCAAGATGTACGAGGAATACCTGGGGCCCGAACCTCAGCACAACTCTGGCCCACCTTCAGTTACTTGTGAGTGAGCATACCATGTCGGACATCACTCTGTGGGCGGTGTCGTCTGCCAAGCAGCCTAATGACCTACAGAACCACCTGCTACCACTCTCCTTCAAGTCAATTGGCTCATCTCCACATCACAGACTAACTGTATACGTTGCTATGACAATGCCAGCCAGCTCACCACAACTGCTCCCCCTTACCGGCCGTCTGCTGGCAGAGGCAGGGCTCGCTCCGCCTCCGCGCATTCTATATCGCCTGGCAGCATCTGCTCGCTCTCTCCACTGTCCGAGCACTCCAGGATCGCCCATGCACCATACGTGCCGGTATACATGCAGAACAAATTGACGAGGACGAGCCTCCTTCGCTGCCGCAGTCACCACCAACCACCACCACCACCACCACATCCGGCTCATCCATACTGCTGGTACCACAAGGTTTTCGCCAAGGATGCTAAGAACTGCTGCTTACCTTGCCAGCACCCAAACGCTGACCGCAGGACCTAAAAGACGCCAAGTCTTGCGAGGAACCTCAGAGGAGTCCTCATACATTGCACTCTGTCCACTCGTCCGTCCTGCTGAGCGGCTGTTTGTACATGACTGACATTTCGTCACAGCTCACTTTCATAGTCGACACTGGTGCTGACATGTCTATCATACCTACATCGATGACTCACCAGCCCCCGTTTTTTCACCAATGAGGTCACTTCTACAAGCTGTCAACGCATCAACATTACAAACCTCAGACTCTGTCAAAGTTACGGTGCACCTACCTTGTTCTCTGTGGACTTTCTACATTGCCAACATTGATGAACCAATTCTTGGTATGGATTTTTTATCCCATTACAAACTCTCTCCAAATGTAGTTCAGGGCTCAGTGCTACACCATCCCACTAACACTCAGATACAGTGCTCCTGCACTTACGTTCCCAGCTCTGCTTCTCTCGCGACATGTGAGGTAGTACGGGAGTGCTCTGCCCTCACGGGCGACATTGTGACCTGTGTAACTAATCTACTGTAAGAAAACGACTCGGCAGCACAACTCCGCCAGGATGGCAACGAGCTGAAACAACACATCGTACACACATACAACAAGCTCATTGTGGCTTGTAACACGCTGCTAAAACGGCGGTCCACAGTTCCGCCACCTAATCGAGCTTCTCCAACTGACACCAGCTCAGACACTCACCAGGTTAGCCCTAACACATTAATCGCTTGCGACGATTCGCGTCCGGTAGACTCCACGCCCCCAACACGCTCGCCACGTTTAGTGCCTTGTCTTTCAAATAGTGCTTCTACTGACAGTTGCGCATGCGATGTGACCATGCACACCGCGCAACCAGCCGCCCCGTGTGTTGATAAACATTCCTCCTCTTCTCACACGCCAGCCATCGCTGTTCCATGTGCTAAGCCAATGCCACTCTCACCCGCGGCAGTTATCAAGTGCAAGGTTGACAGCAGATACTCACCAGGTGTTCTGGCCCACTCCGCACTGCGCACGCAGCCTCCCTCTCCACACAAGTGCACGCCGCACTCACGTACTAGGCATGTGACTTTCGTGCTGCCCTTTCCCACTCATGCTAACAGCTACACCTCGTCACACCCTACTCGTCCAAAAACTTCACATTCTCAGTTTCTTCTGCCAATGACGGAATGATGCACAAGATAGTTACCACTGCCGGCCCTCCTATTAGGCACAAGGTTAGACACCTCAACCCTATTAAGTCGTGCACGGCCTGGCAGCAAATTAAAGAACTTTTGGAGGCAGGTATCCTGCAACCGTCAGACAGCAACTGGTCTTCACAGATTCACCTCGCCCTCAAACACAATGGTTCTTTCCAAATGTGCGGTGATTACAGACATCTAAACGCTCGTACCATCATTATCCCATGCCTAACATACATAATTTCACTCATATGTTATTGGGCACTACAATCTTCAGTGTTATTGACTGTAAACATGCCTACCACCAGATTCCCGGAAGACATCCCTAAAACAGCTATTATCACGCCGCTTGGTTTGTTCCAATACAACTTCATGCCATTCAGCCTGAAAAACGTGGCAGCGATTCACTGACTTCATCTTACAACAATTCGAGTTTTTCTTTCCATATCTGAATGACATAATCGTGTTCAGCAAGTCTGCTGAGGAACATAAAAATCATTTATCCATGGTCCTCCAGACCTCGAACTCCAACGGTGTCAAGGTCAACAAAGAAAAATTCCAATTGCGCCAGCCTTCCGTCACTTTCTTGGGTTACATCGTCTCCACCGACGGAATACAGCCTCCCAAATCTCACGTGCAAGCCATCACGTCAATGCCACTCCCTGCTACTTACAAAGAACTCCGACGTTTCCTGGGCACAATAAATTACTACTGCCATCACCTGCCCTCTTCCACCGCCGTGCAGGCCCCACTGACAGACTCGCTGTTGGGTAAACAGACTTCAGGACTCAAACCCGTTTGCTGGACTGCACCTATGCTGGAGGCCTGCAATGCACTAAAGACTTCTTTAGCTCACACTGCAACGCTCACCCACCCTGACCCCTCGGTCGAGTTGTTCATCACTGCGGACGCCAGTGACATTGCAGTGGGAGCACTACTACAGCAACGCGAGGCAGACACAGTTTCCCTTCTTCATTTCTTCTCTAAAAAACTATCAACAGCTCAGAAGAAATACTCTGGTTTCGATAGAGAAATCCTTGCGGTCTAAAGGGCCATCAAACACTTCCACCTCGACGTGGATGGTCGCTCGTTCTTCATCCTCACTGATCACAAACCACTAGCAGACGCTTTCTCTGCACCCCCCCCCCCCCCCCCCGCAGTGTTTTCGCCACTTTGGTCTAGTCTCCTAATTCACAACCGACATTCAGTACATCAAAGGCGCAGACAACATCGCCGCAGATTTTTTTCTCGCAGATCGATACTATTTCACGCATCATAGACTGGCCGCCTTACATGCCTCAGATGAGGAAACTCAAGCTCTCCTCGCGGACCCTCAACCATCCCTTGTGTTTACCAAAGGTAAATTCCCTGGCGTTGTGGACTAGGTGTGGTGCGACTCTTCTACCAGTACCTTATACCCAGTGCTCCCGCCCCCCCCCCCCCTCCCCCCTGCGAAGACAGGCCTTCGATATGCTGCATAACCTCGCTCACCCTGGCGTCTGCACCACTATATGGCTCATCTCCGAGAGTATCGTTTGGAAAAAATATTCCACCCACAAAGCAACGGGCTGGTAGAACGGTGGCACAACACACTGAAAACGGCCCTCAGGTGTGGCGTCCAAATCGACCATGAACGACACGATCTTTGACTGAGATTGGTTCATTCGAGCTGCCATGTAATTCTAGGACTCTGCATTTATGTCTCTTGCTATGTACATATGTACGACTACTGTGGAAATATATATTTATGTGCAGTTATTTGTTGCGACAGTTTGTTCAGTATACCTCTACACACATCACGCTCCCATACCATCATTCGCTTTGCATTGCTCAAATGTTTTTAGTTTAAACATTGCGCCAGTTACGCATTTCATTCACGTTGAGCAAAACGTGTTTCGAAAACTTATTCTCGTTGTCAAGTGCAGTATTTACGTATGTATTTTTTTGTGAGTGATAGTTTGCGAGGCACAGTACCTGATAACCACAAAAAAATGACTACAGCACAAGACACGCAGAACAACACATATTCAAACACCACATAAAATACTTATTTACATTTTTGCACCTGACAAAGAGAAAAAAATTCTCGAAACGTGTCATGTTAAGAATGAAAAAATACGTAACTACTGCAGTAATTCATTACTTAAATAATGAACGACAGCTGCAGGCTTTCAAAATTGATTATGACATACGAAATTGAGTCAAACATTCCTATATCCCATACAGTTATCATCTCCAGTTACAACAGCAGTTTTTATTAGATAACAAACCTTCATTAGATAATAAACATGTCTCTGACAACTCTTTCGATGCCTGATATATACATATTTCATACATAAAGTGCAATATGTAACCTTTACAGTTTAAAACATTATCTCCCACATTTTACATTTTCCTGCATTTTACACCAATTTTTTGAAGTCCCTTGAAAAGTGTAAAAGCAGAGTTCCACTGCAACTGGCATATAAACTTGTACTACTGTGGTATGCATGGGCTTCGTGTCTATCTTGGCTACAATAATGCGTTCACCATGCTATTCGTAGCAGCTTATCCTCGTTCCTATTTTTTTTTTTTATTCATTATTAAACCTACGCCTGCATTACCATTATTTGATTTTGTATTTATAACTGCGTATCACCTGACCAGAAGTCTTGTTTCTTCTGCCACCAAACTTCACTAATTCCCACTAGATCTAGCTTTAACCTATCCATTTACCTGTTGTTGTTGTTGTTGTTGTTGTTGTTGTCTTCAGTCCTGAGACTGGTTTGATGCAGCTCTCCATGCTACCCTATCCTGTGCATGCTTCCTCATCTCCCACTACTTACTGCAACCCACATCCTTCTGAATCTGCTTAGTGTATTCATCTCTTTGTCTCCCTCTACGATTTTTACCCTCCACGCTGCCCTCCAATGCTAAATTTGTGATCCCTTGATGCCTCAGAACATGCCCTACTAATCGGTCCCTTCTTTTTGTCAATGAATAGGAAAGCGAAGATGATGGAACAATTGATTTGTGTACCCAGTGACAACACTGATTTGGTTTCAGTCATGGGAGAAACAAATATTGCACTGTAACACATTAACAGGTAAATGTGTCTACCTGTTACTATGTTACAATGCAATATTTGTTTCTCCCATGACTGAAACCAAATCATTGTAGTCACTGGGTACACAAATCAATTGTTCCATCATCTTAGCTTCCCTATTCATTGCCTGAAACTAGTTTTCAAGATACAGGTTAGGCTATTTGCTGTGAACCATTTGAATACTTGGTTAATGATTGACTGGACAGTATCCTGTATTGTGGAGTTGAGTGTTTTGATCAGAATACTAGTATCAGCAAATATCACTATTTTCGCTCTATTCTTCATTGTAATTGGTTGATCATTAATGTAGAGCAAGAAAATCAGTGGTGAAAGGACCGTGCCCTGGGAGATGCTGCATTTTACATTTCCCCCATCTGAGTTTATTACTACACCTACCTCCATGAAGACAACTCTGTTTCCTGTTGTATAAGCAAGATTGCAGCCAGACAAAGGATTGTCTTTGATAAAACAGAAATTCTGTTCACGAAGAATTTCATCTGTTACACTAAAAATAGCTCTCCCTCTCTCTCTCACTCACTCACTGTGATGTCCCAGTTTTCACTGACTAGTACCCAAATAGCACACTATCTTACTGCACATGATTTTAAAATCCTATTTGATACATGATCAAATCCAGAGGATTGAGTAGATGCTTTTAAGTAGTTTTATCTATGTTTGCAGTACCCATGATTACTACACTAGGTGATTTAAAAATGAAGTCACTAGTTTCCTTTGAATATTTCCATTCATTAACGAGTTATGAAATCATTTATGAGGGAAATCAACTTGCAGACACAGTATTTTCAGAATATAGAAGCATGATATAAGAACTATATCCAGTGTCAATTCTAGAAAAAGCAACAGCTAAAAAGACTTCAAGGGGTTTACTAATTACAGGAAGGAGTCAGAAACATGGGTATACATGTATCCAACAATCACCAAATGTTAAATATCACGTATAATATGTGGTAGAGTTCTGGGTTGAATTAAAGAACTTTATTTGCACTCAACCATATTTTCACATAAACTCATCATCAGATCCAAAGATTATGGCTGCACTTAAATGTACACCTTTAACTTTTCCCATATTCCAAAGACCAATCTCCTGCCATTTGTAGAATACGACTAATATAATTTAATATAAACTATTTTAAGTTTATATGAAAAACCACTGACTTACCGGTACTATTTCTTCTGTGGTCACCACAGCATCGTCATCATCTATGTCTTCAAATCTGCACTGTGTCCACAGGCACACAAAAACAAGTGCACAAATGTAGATGTAAGAAGAGTGATACAGTTTAAGCCTCATGGTTTATTTATCTGAAAACAAATGACTAATGTAAGTAATAATAAACTTACTAAAATATAAAAATTACCATAAGCAACTTGCACATATAAAATGGAGGCCTACTTGTAAAAAATTTTACTATGAAAACTACAACAGAAAAACTATCGTTTCAGTCACAATCAATGAATACTGTACGTATAAGTCAAATATAAAAAACAGCGAAAATGTGAGTGAATATTACAGAAATATTATTAACGCCTTATTGGTGATTGTCTTATTAACCCTCTGGCTTATACAGCCTGCTCACAACTGGCCACAGGTTATTACATCGCCTGCTGTGAAACGGTCTTAGTAGTGTTTCTTCTCTGTTAGTAGATGGCATGATGTGTTGTATACCTCCGGAAAGCTGAGAAAGCAGTCTGTTTAGTGATACATACACTCTCAATGTCTTTCTAATTTTTGCGAGTTATCAACAATTGTTTTCAGTTTTGTTAGGTTTATCCCTCCCAATCCTATCAAGAAAACACATACCAGAAATAGTGTAGTGTGTACAGCAAGAAACAAGAAAATTCATACACAGTGTGAGAGTGAGAAATGTCTAGTGGTGTTGCATATGCCCATATTTTTCCAGGTATACCACATCAACAGAAACTTTAAAACAGTATTATCTTCGTTCATCACTTCAATAAACAGTAAGGATAGACGTACACAGAATTCCTATCAAAAGAATTACATAATTTTGAGAAAAGTGTGTGTGATAAAACTATGCTGATTTTTGTAAATTTACATAGAAAATATAGGGTCAACTATGGGGGAAAACAATGGTAAGTGAATGGGTTAATTGACAAGAAGAGGATGACGCCAATGGTGGGTAGAAAGAGTAAGCTGACAGAAGTACACTTAGAGGGAGATTGGAGGAAAGAATGGAGGGAAGGGTGTGAGGTTGACAGGGTTTTTGGACACTTTAGCAGTACGGATCTTAGCCCAAGGATAAATGTTAAAATTTCCACAGAAATTAAAATATCAGTGCATAGAGCTCCAGCCTATACTGATACATATCTCACAAAACCTTCAACTACATTCTGCCATATGAACTTAAGTCTGGTAGATTAAGTCACTGACAAACCAGGGCAGGCAATTATTAAAATCTAATTAGTATATAGTATGTAAGATAGTTTTTCCATTTTGAAAGTGCTACAGATGGATGGCGTGCATCTCTCACATAGCAAATAAATGTTGGGATAAAACTGAATTGCCAAATTAGCATGCTTCAGAAGAGTAGCTGCTATACTAAGATGAGAAACAAGTCATTGAAGAAGAACAACATTTGTGGAATATTAGCATCTAATGTTCTGACAACACTGGTGTCATTACTGACAGAGCACAATCTAGTATGGGAAAGCTATCAGCAATGTCCCTTTCATAGGAACCAGTCAGGCATCTGTTCACGTGAGTAAGACAAAAATTATAGAAAAATCTAATTCTGGATGACCGAACAAGAATTTGAGCACTGCTCGTCCAGTGTCTAGTCACAGAGCCATTTCGATCAATGGAAAACTGTAGCCCCTACAGCCGTTTTACTGGACAAAAGAATGGAATGGTACAAGGACTTCTCAAAACTGCACAACTCAAAAGTTTTCCCAAAAGTAAACTACAATTGTAATTATTTATCTTTCAAATCACAATGGAAATTTTTGAAATCTGAATTTTACACAAAATGATTAATAACTACACAAAGCAATAAAAAATAAGTTTTGAATAGCCTATCATATTGAAATGGATGGATGTGTTAATCTAATCGACCACGCACAGCGGACCAGTGGCTTTAAACACAAATTACTGAGTGATTACGACACTGCACTCTCATTTAGAATTAGAAGGCAAATCACTATCTAACCAGCCCTGTGTTAGGGTTTTTGTGTTTTCCTACTCCATTTAATGTGAATGATGGTGATGGCACTTTTGTAAAGAAAATTACCAATTTCCTTCCCCATCCTCACCCAATAAAGCCTTGCACTAAAGATGCCAGTTCTGTCCAATCACAACTAACACAGTAGACCAAACAATTAATTTGTGATAAATATTTTCAACATTTGTTTATTTCTGTACAGATTTAAGAGCTTAAGCCCTAATGTACTTAATGTAAAAATATTGACACTAATAAATGTATTCAGTGTAATCCATGGTCATTAGACTAGTGTTATCTGTTCAACACATACAATAGTATACAAGAAAACCGATGAAATCTTTGGCTAAAAACTGATCAGGGTTTTCATTTATCATATATAATGCAAGCACTAACAACCTACCAAATTTAGTTCCATGGAACAGTAAAATTCAGCCTTGAGAACTGCAACAGACTATCTCACTTGCCAACATTTCTAAAATGTAGTAGAAACAAAGGCCTATATATGTTATATACATCTGTGCATAGTATTTCAACACTGTATTTGTGTTCAAACATTCTGAATGTTTCAATAAACCTTTTTTGTAAACACTTACCAGACTGCATGCTGCTGGTATGTTTCTTATGTGTCATTAGTGATAAGGTGCATTTAAGGGAATTACAATATTGAAGAATCTGTGGCAATGAAGAGTTTCAATAGTGAACATTTTAAATTGAATAATGTTTGAACTTCAACTTGTTTATATCGGTGGGTACCATACATGGATGAAAATTTTACATGTTGTGAAATCCTCAATTACACTAAATATTTGCTGTCCAGAAGATGGAAGAATATTATAACTGCATAAATAAGATGGTACCAGCAATGTACTCACTGTTTTTCCAAGTACATCTACACTACTGCAGACTACAAAGGACGGAGTAGGCCTACTCCCCTTTGTGTAGTAATTTGGAGTTTGGGAAGAGCTAGTGCTTAAAAATGTCCACGCGAGATGCAATCAGTGAAATCTTGTCTGCTATGGAGGTGGTACATAAAGGGGGTGGGGTGTGGGGGAAGGTTATCATACGTTTCTTGATATCTTACTTAATATTGTTCCTCAAAACTTTGTAAGTAGGTACATTTTCATAAAATAGATGGCATTTTCTAGCACCTATCAACTGAATTTTTTCAGGATTGCAGTGACACTCTACTGTGATTCAAACAGATTTGTAATCATTCAGGGGCCTTCTGCCACTATTTCATTTATTTTAAGTATCAACTACTACAACCATCTGGAATGGGTCTCCAAACACTTAAACAATATTATGGATAGGACGTCCAAGTGTTTTCTAAGCACTCTCCTGTGTAAAAATTTCGCCAGTATCTTACCAATGAACTGAAGTCTCCCAACTGTTTCACATATGATTGAGCCTAGATGGTAATTCAATTTTACAACACTGCAAATTGTTACACGTAGGCTTTTGTACAAGCTCACTGATTCCAATTGTAACTAACTCATATTGTAGCACTCGAATACATTTTTTTGCTTTTGTAAAGTGTCAGAAAGTCTCATTTGTGAATCCTTGATGAAAGTTACAAATCTTTGTAGAACAATTCTTATCAACGTCTGGCTAAATGAGCTACACTGTTTTAGAGAATACTCTAACATTTACCTCAAACTGTGTTATACTGAGAAACATTCTTACCAGTGCCTGCCAACCAACTGAAGAAAACTGCAGTGTGTGATTGGCCTACTGCACGTTTAGTCAGGTTTTGATCACACACTTACGCCTGTATCTGCAATGATGTGGCAAGAATTGTCTAATACTTACAGGACTGCAACTAGCTAACCTATGGGTACGCCATCGACGAAAACAAGAAATAAATTTCTGGTATATCCGATTTGGTAAGATGACAAGAGCTATGACGATTGCACAGACTTTAACTTGCGCTTTACAGCCTCTCGGCAACGGGCATGTTCGATGTCTTTGTTGTCAGACAAGTGATTCACGAACATAAGGTGTAAGCAAGCTCACTTTTGAAGGAGGACACACGCATGTGAATTTTCCGTCAAAACCAGCCAACAGCATTCCTTACGTAATAACTTTGATTTACTGCAAACAGAAAAAAATATCCTCTAACAAAACTAAAGCTAAAATTTATTGTTTAGTTAAATGTGGGTAATTCTTAAGAAATGATATACGTATTTTGTAAAACTATATTTTGTCCACACACACACACACACACACAAAATCATGTGATAGTTTTAATCCCATTACCTAACTTTTAACCGTATAATCTTCCTCACGCCAAGATTCTGAGCGTATATCTCTGCAAATGCATCCAAACTGTGTCTCAAATTTAACATCCGTTTATGTCGCGGTGGCTAAATTGGAATCACGTAAACAACTATTACCATTTCCTGCTTATAGCACCCTACACACCTCACAAGACCGGTGTGAACCAAGCCAATCAGCAACAAACAGTTGTTTAACTGCTACACTGCCACGTAATGTAAGGTTCCTTCCTTCGAGACTTATGTGGTTTCTTTTTTATAAATAATTATATAAAAGAACTTGTTCCTATGACATTTAATTACATTAACTGCAATTATATTACACTATTTCACAACTTACAAATCAGCCGACACCAGATAAACAAATCAACATCTCCTGCGATCTATACGACGGCTCTACTCCAGAGACAATAATGTAATAGAATGACAATAATAGGGAAGGATCGTATTGTTTTGATAGTAGCGACAGATGAATATAGTGACGTAAATAAGTTTAAGTATACTAATCAATAATTCGGTGTCACGGATTATGTAACGTGATAAACATTTGACACATCCTGCTAATAGCGAAGTAGTGGCGAAGTACGTCGGCACACGTACAGCAGGATATTTTTTTTTAGACTTGTGCTCCATGTATCAGTTAAAGGACGCAAGCGTGGCCTATATTTGCTGTAACTGAATTAAGAAAACATTCGTTATGCAAGGAGAAACAAGATTGCTAAAAATATTTACTATGAATTGCTGGTATGTAACTTAGATAACACTGATAGCTACATAAGTATAGGTTATGACAAGGATCTAAACGTAGGTGGAGAACCTTCAGACATAACTTCAGCGTTAATGTCATTCAGTGTCGACTACATTACAGTCCGCAAATTTTTCAATATTATTAGTATTATTATGCAAGGATCTAAAAAAAAATGTTAGTATCAGTAAACGAGCAGTGGGAACAGAACTTATGTCTACAGCACAGTTTAAGAATTTCACTTTACGTTTAGCGGAGTTTGAAACACATTGCTGTAATAAAGGTTTTGTCGTGTGCGCATTCAACACACATTGCCGTTTATTTGTGCTATCTACGTCTACTTTCTGCAATCCACCTGAGGTACATGGCAGAGGGTACGACCCATGGTACCAGTTATTAGGGTTTCTTGCGGTTCCATCCACGTATGGAGCGCGGACAGAATGATTGTTTGAACGCATCTGTGCGTTCAGCCATTATTCTAATCTTATCCTCACGATTCCTGTGTGAGTGATACGTAGGAGTTTGTAGTATATAATTTAAAGCCAGTTCTTGAAATTTTACAAAGGACTTTCTTAGGATAGTTTACGTCTGTCTTCAGGAGTCTGCCAGTTCAGTTCCTTCAGTATCCCTGTGTCACGCTGCCACGGATTAAGCAAACCTGTCACCATTCGTGCTTCCCTTCCCTGTATATGTTCAATATCCCCTGTCACAATATAGTGGAGATGCTGAGTCAGGCTCAAGCTGCCAGAGACTATGATCGTGTGTTTTGTGTGTGTTGTCTATTTTTGACAAAGGCCTTGTTGGTCGAAAGCTGACTTTGACAGTTTTTCTGTTGTGCCTTTCTGTAACTCAGCATTTCCATTGTATGGTGAAAAGCATCTGAAGAATAGGATACTAGTGATAGCGAAGGCGAAAAACTCAACACACCTAAAATTTGTATCCTGTACTTCAGTTAAACTATATGGGTCAGCTGAAGAATAGGATACAAGTTTTTCGCATGTCGCTTTTTTCCAACTTCGGTAGCATCCTGCTCTTCAGTTGAATTGTACAGCTCAACTGAAGAAAAGGATATGGTAGATGATGTCAATGTTACGTATGTTGGTTTTTTCATCTTCGCTAGCAGTAGTATCCTATTCTTAAGTTGACCTGTATATGTCCACTTAAGCATGGGATACAAATTTTACATCTTTGGAGCCTTTTGCCTTCGCTAACACCCTATTCTTCAGTTGACCTATATAATTCACCTGAAGTACGAGATACAAATATTAAGTATGTTGGTCTTTTTGCCTTCTCTAGCGAAGGCAAAAAATAGCGACATACGTGTATAGGTCAACTGAAGAAAAGGATACTATGTTCGTAGATGAAATGAGGCAAAACATTCCAATGTTACATATGTCACTTTTTTCTTCTTTACTAACACTAGTATCCTTTTCTTCAGTTGACCTAATAGATCAACTGAAGTATGGGATACAAATTTTTCGTATGTACTCATTTTACCATTTATAATACTAGTGTCGACTGAAAAATATCGTCGTAATACTAGTACTAGTAAAGGTGAAAGAAGTGACAAGTGTTAAATTTATATCCCGTACTGCAGTTAAGACAGATAAACCCATACCTACAGAACTGTCCAGAATGAAAACCAGTTCTTCAGAATATCTCAAACTTGCTAAGAATGAAAATAAGTGCCAAATGAATTTGAATGAACAAATGATTTACATTAATACAAGCAACAAAAATCTTATCAATGTTTAGCCCTGTCTTTTAAAAACACATGCATTTATTTCAATTTACAATGATGACGCCTCTCGGAAGATAAGTGATGTACTATCTATTACTCGAAAATAAAGGCATTAATATCTAAGAGTAAACTATGACGTCATTAGTCAAAGCTGACTGGTTGTATCCCATTGATCAGTTGACCTGTATAGGTCCCACCACTTGAGCAGTATTGTAGAACTGGTCGCAAGAGTGACTTGTAAGCAGTCTCTTTTGTAGACTAATCACACTTCCCCAGTATTCTACAAATAAACTGAAGTCTACCACTATCCCTATAAAGTGCTACACCCAGGTATTTGAATGAATTGACTGATTCCAACAGTGACTCATTGATATTGTAGTCATAGGATACTAAATTTTTTCATTTAATGAAGTGTAAAATTTTACATTTCTGAACATTTATACCAAGCTTTCAGTCTCTGCACCATGTTGAAATCTTATCAAGATCTGACTGAATGTTTATACAGCATCTTTTAGAGTGTACTCCATTATAGATAATGACATCATCTGCAAAAAGCCTGATTTTACTATTAACATTGCATGCAAGGTCATTAATACACAACATGAACAGCAAGGGTCCCAACACACTTCCCTGGGGCACAACAAAAGTTACTTCTACATCTGACGATAACTCTCCATCCTAGATATCATGCTGTGTCCTCCCTACCAAAAAGTCCTCATTCTAGTCACAAATTTCACTTGATAGTCCATATGATAGCACTTTTGACAGTAAGCGTAGGTGTGGTATGGAATCAAATGCTTTCGAGAAGTCAAGAAACACTGCATGTACCTGGTTGCCTTGCTCCAAAGCTTTCAGTATGTAATGTGAAAAATGTGCAAGTTCGATCACACGTAATCAATATTTTCGAAATCCATGGTGGGTGGCACTGAGGAGGTCATTCTGTTCAAGATACCTCTTTATGTTTGAGCTCAGAATGTGTTCTAAGACCCCATAACAAATTGATGTCAAGGGTGTTGGATAGTAGTTTGTTTGGATCACTTCTACTAAACTTCTTATAGACAGGTGTGACTTGTGCTCTTTTTCCAAGAACTGGGTTCGGTTTTTTGTTCCAGGGATGTACAATAAATGGTAGTTGGAAGAGGGGCTAACTTGGCCACAAATTAAGTATGGAATGTGAGAGTTTCCATCAGGGTTTGGAGCTTTGTTCAATTTTAATGATTTTAGCTGTTTCTCAACACCACTGCCACTAATATTTATTTCATTCGTCTTTTCAGTGGTACGAGGATTAAATTGGGGAAATTCTTCTAGTTTTTCCTTTGTAAACGAACATTTGAAAATGGAGTTAAGCATTTCAGCTTTTATTTTGCTACCCTCAATTTCAGTTCCTGTCTGGACACTAACTTTGGTGCCACTAACTGCCTTTACATACAACCAGAATTTCTTTGGATTTTGTGAAATGTTGTTTGACAATATTTTGCTATGGTAGTCCTTGAAAGCATCAGGCATGGCTCTCATGATAGCCAAATGTGTTTCATTCAGCATCTGTCTGTCTATAGCCCTATGCTTTGTTTTATGCATATTGTGCAGTGATATCTGTTTTTTTAGAAGTTTCTTTACAGCGACTGTGTACCATGGAGGTTCTCTCCTGTTGTGAACTGTTCTACTGGGTTTATATCTATCCAGTGCATGGTCAACTATTCTTTTAATAAACACAAACAGTAATGATACTTGTTAACAGCCCATGCTTATTGACAGGTTGCACATATCTGAAGTTGTACCCCTTTATGAAACCCATGACCATAGTATAATTGAATCTTGGTGACATAAAGTTGCCATTCATTACCATGCATCATGCAGGATGCGTGTTTATATAGTACCGGGAACAGATCAAAATTATCAGTCTTAATTAATACATATTGTTGTTGAAGACTTTTTTCTCCTTCTAAATTTGATCTGAGGATTCTCCTTTCCCTCTTTCAGGTTCTTCCATGTGCCTTTTTTTATTCAACCTGAGACACTCTGAAGTATAGAATCCTAGTTTTATAACTGATTTATGGTGCATGATTTTGGCCTTGTAATATAGACCTATCACTCTGTTGTTGTACCTATTCTATGTTAATTTGTAAGCACGGCGTATTTTTGTGGCTCTTATTTTGCATCTGTTTTCCTAAGTATTTGAATCTGTCTACCCTTTTAATCTTCCCAACTTCTTCACCACCAGTTATTTTTCCCCTTGGTGTCTTTGTTGCATATATTCTGAATTTTCATATGAGACTTTGAGAAGCATTTTCCAGTGATTTCATGCAAGATCTCCAGCAATCTTTAAACATCCTTCCAGTCTCTGACTAGAAGAGTAAAGTCATCAGCAAAAGTCAACACCTGATTTTGAGTTGTTTTCTTTGTTCCGAAGGTGTGTTCCACTTATTCCTTCCAAGTTTAGACCTTCTTTCCAGGTTTTCTTGTTTATTTTGTTTATTTCTCACACAGGAAATCTGCAACACTATGAGGAACACGAACAGCAGTAATAATAATAATGTGACTGTATAACATATTAGTTTCAAATTAAAGATATGGGAAACTTATTGGCGAGAGGTGTTTTTATTTCCCAGCTGAGGATATATCTTGAATGATCTGCTTGAGAAGAACCAAAGTAAAGATGACTAGATCAAATAGCAATCTTTTACCATCATAACAAAAACATTATACCATAAATTTCATTCTTTTAAGTAACAACCCCAGTTTATTTCACCTTTTATAATCTTCTACAGATTAGTAGTAGATTTATTCTTGGAATTGTATAGTTTGTTGCAAATCATCATTAATTATTTTGGACAACTATTGAAAATGGATGCTAAGCAATAATTCATGCCATAGGCGAAGACATATTCCTTCATCTACCTCAGATCTGCACTCTGGTCTGATTTTGAGTATGCTTATACTGTAACGGTACCAGAAAATCCTTTTAATTCTTAGTATTATCAAAGCTATGGATATCTCTGTCCTACTATTTTCCATACAGCATAGTAACACACTTAGGCACTTTTTGCTTCTGATTAGCAGCATCACAGTCAGTGGACTGTTTTTTTTGCAAATGAGGGACTAATGATCCCATTGTTCGGTTCCTTAATTCCCACACAATCAAGTAACTCATCGGCAAAAAAAAAATTGTCTGTTGGTTCCATTACAAGTGTGCTCCAGTACCCTTAAAACAAATGTACATAGTCAATTACAATAAATCTAGGATGAAAAGGAATATTTATATTAGCTTTCTGGTTCAACCAGCGAAGTAATGTTATATGCTGCTGTAACATAATTTCTTCTTTGTATGTGTGTGTCTAAGATAAGATAAGATACTATTGTTTTTTTTAAGAAAGCAGACTAAGCAGTAGCTTAGCCTAAGAATCTAGCTTAGGCTGGAAAGTGGCAGTTTGGTTGTGAGTTGGCAAAGCCAATGGATGTGAAGGCAGAATACGGGGTTGTGGTGACGGACTGAAGTATGACTTATTGTAACTTACCCCATTTTAAAAAAAAATCTCTCTGATGTGATGTTATTGTAGTCACGTTGTTTACACTATTTGTTGCAGATTTCCCATATCACTTATCCTAGCCAGTCACTAGTATTGAATGTCCCTCTGTATTCTAAGTGTACTGCAGTGTCAGGAAAGAACATATAGGTTATTAAATAATACCTAAAATATGGTTTAAAAAATAGTATGTTTTGTACTGAAAATACCATTTTTGTCTGAATGAAGTTGCCCCGAAACTTGGTTCCATTTGTTTTCAAGGAATGAAAATGTGTGTGGTAAGCAAGCCTAACTACCTCGTAATCACTGGTATAGAAAAAAATTCTAATTATAGTGATAGTTTTACATAGCTTCTACAGAATATCATAATTTGAACCTTACATCAGTGTTTTTCGCCTAACTTCGATCACAGAAATGTGATGTCTTCCACCTCACCAACCACACCACTGTCATAAAGGATCATGTCATTTCTAAAATTATTGCATACACACAACTGAACATATGGTGTTTTATTGTAGCTAAGAGTCAGATTATTTCCTAAAAACTATGCCAACCAGCATGGATTCCAAAAATATTGATCATGTGAAACCCAATTTGCACTTTTCTCACATAATACACTGAAAGCTTTGGCTCAAGGAAATCGGGTAGATGCAGTATTTCTTGATTTCTGAAAAGCATTTGACTCAGTATCACATCTGCACTTATTGTCAAAAGTTTGATCATATGTGGTATCAAGTGAAATTTGTGACTGGGCTGAGGACTTTCTGGTAGGGAGGACACAGCTTGTTATCTTGGATGGAGAGTCATTGTCAGATATAGAAGTAACTTTGGTGTACCCAAGGGAAATGTGTTGGGATCATTGCTGTTCACATTGCAGACAATGTTAATAGTAACATCAAGCTTTTTGCCGATGGTGCATTTATCTATAATGAAGTATTATCTGAAAGAAGCTGCATAAATACTCAGTTGGACGTAATGAGATTTCAGAGAGGTGCAGAGATTGGCAACTTGCTTTAAATGTTTAGGAATTTAAAATTGTGCACTTCACAAAATGAAGAGACATAGTATCCTATGACTGTAATATCAGTGAGTCACTGCTGGAATTGGCCAACTCGTACAACTATCTGGTGTAATGATCACATAGGCTCAGTCGTGGGTAAAGCAGGTGGAAGCCTTTCATTTATTGGTAGAATTCTGGGCAAGTGCAATCAATCTACACAGGAGATTGCTTACAATTTACTCATGCAACCTACCCTAGAATATTGCTGAAGTGTGTGGAACCAGTGCCAAATAGGGCTAACAGGGGATATTGAATGTTTACAGAGAAGGGCAGCATGAATGGTCACAGGTTTATTTAATCCATGGGAGAATATCACAGAGTTACTGAAGGAACTGAAATGGAATACTCTTGAAGATAAACGTTTAGTGTCCTGAGAAGTCTATTAACAAAGTTTCACATAGGGATTGTGAGAGTAAGAGTAGAATAATTACTTACGCACAGAGGCATTCAAACAATCTTTCTTCCTGTGCTCATTATGAGAATGGAACAGAAAGAAACCCTAATAACTTGTACAATCGGATGTACCCTCTGCCATGCACCTCACGATGGTTTGCAGAGTATAGATGTACAATGAGGAACTGTTTCCCTCATACTCCTCATTTATTTTATTGGCCATTCATTCATTCAATTCATTCCATAGGTCCCATTGAGAAGGAAAACCCTCAGGGATGTGGAATCTGTCAACACATACATTAACAAAATTCAAGAAAATCGTAGAAACTTAATGTGTGCTGTACAATAAGCTACCACTTTACTATTTAATGCTGTTTATGTTAGCTAAATTTAATCAAATAAATTAAAATGTGCTACTCTGAAAAATGTTGTTGCCCTCTCAGTTATACCATACAACTGCAGCGTATCTGTTACTTGATTATACTTACTTGATTATAATGTTCGAAGAAAATATTTACTTACAACAGTAAATGGTTAGCCTTGTTTACACTAAATTACCACTTCTCATGAAACTTTACAACCAGCACTCAACTTACCCTATAACTAACGTAACTTTTCAGTCCCTGAGCCTGGATATTCAGATAATTTATGTTTTTAAGTTTACTTGTGATTCCCACGTATTTGCTTTGTGTTAAATGGGAGTTTGTTGAATGTTGTTGTTGTTGTGGTCTTCAGTCCTGGGACTGGTTTGATGCAGCTCTCCATGCTACTCTATCCTGTGCAAGCTTTTTCATCTCCCAGTACCTACTGCAACCTACATCCTTCTGAATCTGCTTAGTGTATTCATCTCTTGGTCTCCCTCTACGATTTTTACCCTCCACGCTGCCCTCCAATACTAAATTGGTGATCCCTTGATGCCTCAGAACATGTCCTACCAACCGATCCCTTCTTCTGGTCAAGTTGTGCCACAAACTTCTCTTCTCCCCAATCCTATTCAATACTTCCTCATTAGTTATGTGATCTACCCATCTAATCTTCAGCATTCTTCTATAGCACCACATTTCGAAAGCTTCTATTCTCTTCTTGTCCAAACTATTTATCGTCCATGTTTCACTTCCATACATGGCTACACTCCATACGAATACTTTCAGAAATGACTTCCTGACACTTAAATCTATACTGGATGTTAACAAATTTCTCTTCTTCAGGAACGCTTTCCTTGCCATTGCCAGCCTACATTTTATATCCTCTCTACTTCGACCATCATCAGTTATTTTGCTCCCCAAATAGCAAAACTCCTTAACTACTTTAAGTGCCTCATTTCCTAATCTAATTCCCTCAGCATCACCCGACTTAATTAGACTACATTCCATTATCCTTGTTTTGCTTTTGTTGACGTTCATCTTATATCCTCCTTTCAAGACACTGTCCATTCCATTCAACTGCTCTTCCAAGTCCTTTGCTGTCTCTGACAGAATTACAATGTCATCAGCGAACCTCAAAGTTTTTATTTCTTCTCCATGAATTTTAATACCTACTCCGAATTTTTCTTTTGTTTCCTTTACTGCTTGCTCAATATACAGATTGAACAACATCGGGGAGAGGCTACAACCCTGTCTTACTCCCTTCCCAACCACTGCTTCCCTTTCATGTCCCTCGACTCTTATAACTGCCATCTGGTTTCTGTACAAATTGTAAATAGCCTTTCGCTCCCTGTATTTTACCCCTGCCACCTTTAGAATTTGAAAGAGAGTATTCCAGTCAACATTGTCAAAAGCTTTCTCTAAGTCTACAAATGCTAGAAACGTAGGTTTGCCTTTCCTTAATCTTTCTTCTAAGATAAGTCGTAAGGTCAGTATTGCCTCACGTGTTCCAGTGTTTCTACGGAATCCAAACTGATCTTCCCCGAGGTTGGCTTCTACTAGTTTTTCCATTCGTCTGTAAAGAATTCGTGTTAGTATTTTGCAGCTGTGACTTATTAAGCTGATAGTTCGGTAATTTTCACATCTGTCAACATCTGCTTTCTTTGGGATTGGAATTATTATATTCTTCTTGAAGTCTGAGGGTATTTCGCCTGTTTCATACATCTTGCTCACCAGCTGGTAGAGTTTTGTCAGGACTGGCTCTCCCACGGCCGTCAGTAGTTCCAATGGAATATTGCCTACTCCGGGGGCCTTGTTTCGACTCAGGTCTTTCAGTGCTCTGTCAAACTCTTCACGCAGTATCGTATCTCCCATTTCATCTTCATCTACATCCCCTTCCATTTCCATAATATTGTCCTCAAGTACATCGCCCTTGTATAGACCCTCTATATACTCCTTCCACCTTTCTGCTTTCCCTTCTTTGCTTAGAACTGGGTTTCCATCCGAGCTCTTCATATTCATACAAGTCGTTCTCTTATTTCCAAAGGTCTCTTTAATTTTCCTGTAGGCAGTATCTATCTTACCCCTAGTGAGATACGCCTCTACATCCTTACATTTGTCCTCTAGCCATCCCTGCTTAGCCATTTTGCACTTCCTGTCGATCTCATTTTTGAGACGTTTGTATTCCTTTTTGCCTGTTTCACTTACTGCATTTTTATATTTTCTCCTTTCATCAATTAAATTCAATATTTCTTCTGTTACCCAAGGATTTCTACTAGCCCTCGTCTTTTTACCTACTTGATCCTCTGCTGCCTTCACTACTTCATCCCTCAAAGCTACCCATTCTTCTTCTACTGTATTTATTTCCCCCATTCCTGTCAATTGCTCCCTTATGCTCTCCCTGAATCTCTGTACAACCTCTGGTTCTTTTAGTTTATCCAGGTCCCATCTCCTTAAATTCCCACCTTTTTGCAGTTTCTTCAGTTTTAATCTACAGGTCATAACCAATAGATTGTGGTCAGAGTCCACATCTGCCCCTGGAAATGTCTTACAATTTAAAACCTGGTTCCTAAATCTCTGTCTTACCATTATATAATCTATCTGATACCTTTTAGTATCTCCAGGGTTCTTCCATGTATACAACCTTCTTTCATGTTTCTTAAACCAAGTGTTAGTTATGATTATGTTGTGCTCTGTGCAAAATTCTACCAGGCGGCTTCCTCTTTCATTTCTGTCCCCCAATCCATATTCACCTACTATGTTTCCTTCTCTCCCTTTTCCTACACTCGAATTCCAGTCACCCATGACTATTAAATTTTCGTCTCCCTTCACAATCTGAATAATTTCTTTTATTTCATCATACATTTCTTCAATTTCTTCGTCATCTGCAGAGCTAGTTGGCATATAAACTTGTACTACTGTAGTAGGTGTGGGCTTCGTATCTATCTTGGCCACAATAATGCGTTCACTATGCTGTTTGTAGTAGCTTACCCGCATTCCTATTTTCCTATTCATTATTAAACCTACTCCTGCATTACCCCTATTTGATTTTGTGTTTATAACCCTGTAGTCACCTGACCAGAAGTCTTGTTCCTCCTGCCACCGAACTTCACTAATTCCCACTATATCTAACTTCAACCTATCCATTTCCCTTTTTAAATTTTCTAACCTACCTGCCCGATTAAGGGATCTGACATTCCACGCTCCGATCCGTAGAACGCCGGTTTTCTTTCTCCTGATAACGACATCCTCTTGAGTAGTCCCCGCCCGGAGATCCGAATGGGGGACTATTTTACCTCCGGAATATTTTACCCAAGAGGACGCCATCATCATGTAATCATACAGTAAAGCTGCATGCCCTCGGGAAAAATTACGGCTGTAGTTTCCCCTTGCTTTCAGCCGTTCGCAGTACCAGCACAGCAAGGCCGTTTTGGTTATTGTTACAAGGCCAGATCAGTCAATCATCCAGACTGTTGCCCTTGCAACTACTGAAAAGGCTGCTGCCCCTCTTCAGGAACCACACGTTTGTCTGGCCTCTCAACAGATACCCCTCCGTTGTGGTTGCACCTACGGTACGGCTATCTGTATCGCTGAGGCACGCAAGCCTCCCCACCAACGGCAAGGTCCATGGTTCATGGGGGGGGTTTGTTGAATATAATATCTATTTTGTTGAATATCTTACCACAGTGATACATAACTCCATTATTAACCCTACATAAAGATCAAAGTTTTCATGAAAATTATGTTTGAGGCTTATATTGTGACAATTTAACTGAAATTTCCTCCCTAATGATTTGTTATGCTAATAATGAAAGTAAATGTAGGATAAACTGAAAAATTCATAACTGTAATACAAGAAGTAAATATCCTTTTGATGTAAACTGTGCAGTCATTTCTAGAGTTCAGAATGAATTTTATACGCAACTGTGCACCTACACTATGTGATCAAAAGTATCCGGACACCCCCAAAAAACGTATGTTTTTCATATTAGGTGCATTGTGCTGCCACCTACTGCCAGGTACTCCATATTAGTGACCTCAGTAGTCATCATACATCGTGAGAGAGCAGAATGGGGTGCTCTGCAGAACTCATGGACTTTGAACATGGTTAGGTGAATGGGTGTCACTTACATCATACATCTGTACGCGAAATTTCCACACTCCTAAACATCCCTAGGTCCACTGTTTCCAATGGGATAGTGAAGTGGAAATGTGAAGCGGCATGGACAGCACAAAGGCGTACAGGCCAACCTTGTCTGTTGACTGGCAGGGACAGCTTACAGTTGAAGAGGGTCATAATGTGTAATAGCGCACATGTATCCAGACCATCACACTGGAATTCCAAACTGCATCAGGATCCGCTGCAAATACTGTAGTAGTTAGGCGGGAGGTGGGAAAACTTTGATTTCTTGGTCGCACGGCTGCTCATAAGCCACACATCACACTGGTGAATGCTAAATGACGCCTCAATTGGCGTAAGGAGTGTAAACATGGGATGATTGAACAGTGGAAAAACTTTGTCTGGAGTGACGAATCATGGTACACAATGCGGCAATCCAATGGCAGGGTGTGGGTATGGCAAATGCCCAGTGAACATCATGTGCCAATGTGTGTAGTGCAACAGTAAAATTTGGAGGTGGTGCTGTTATGGTGTGGTCTTGTTTTTAATGGAGGGGCCTTGTATCCTTGTTGTTTTGCATGGCACTATCACAACACGGGCTTACATTGATGTTTTAAGCACCTTCTTGCTTCCCACTGTTGAAGAGCATTCGGGGATGGCGATTGCATCTTTCAACACGATTGAGCACGTATTCAAAAGGCACGGCCTGTGGCAGAGTGGTTACATGACAGTAACATCCCTGTAATGGACTGGCTTGCACAGTATCCTGACGTGAATCCTAGAGAACATGTTTAGGAAGTTTCAGAACACCAACTTTGTGCTAGACCTCACTGACCGACATTGATACTTCTCCTCAGTGCAGCACTCTGTGAAGAATGGACTGCCATTCCCCAAGAAACCTTCCAGCACCTGATTGAACATATGCCTGTGAGAGTTGAAGCTGTCATCAAAGCTAAGGGTGGGCCAACATGATATTGAATTCCAACATTACAAATGGAGGGCACCATGAACTTGTAAGTCATTTTCAGCCAGGTGTCCAGATACTTTTGATCACATAGTGTACATTGTGCTAGCTGGACACATAATGCCAAGGTTGCTGTTCGGCAAGTGGACTGATGGTGGGGCTTTTGTAGGTTGGGATCAGTAGAGGAAGCAAGAGGCTTTAAGGAGGAGAAGGGGTTGAGGACAGATAGCTAGCAGCTCAGAGGGAGGCAGGAGGCATGCAGGATAGGATGGTGGCTGGTGTACAGGCTAGGCATGTGACACACAGGTACCAGAGCCACTGAGGTATGATGCACGATGAAGATGATGTGGATTGTTATGGAGTGATAAGACAGAGGGTGAAACTGTTGGGTAGAGGCTATGGGTCAGTGGAGGTAGAGGCTAGGAGGATTATGGGAGCAAAGGATGTGTTACATGGACATCTCCGATCTGCATAGTTCAGAAAAGTGGGTGTGGAAGGGGAACAATCCATATGATATGAGTTGTCAAACAGCCCTTGAACTTAAGCATCTTTTCCTCAGTAGTCTTTTGTGTCGCTGGCAGGCCAACTTTGTTCTTGGCCACAATTAGGCAGTGGTCATTCATTCTGGTGGACAGCAGATTGGACGTGCCCATGTAAAATGCTGTGTAGTGATTTCAATGCAGGTGGTATATTACATGGCTGCTTTTACATGGGGCTCTGCTTCTGATGTAATAGGGTAACCCTGTGACAACTCGGCATAGGATGTGCTGGGATCTTGTATTTGGCAGGTCTTGCACCTGGGTCTGAGATAGAACCCCTATGTCAAGAGGTTGGGGATTGGAGTGACTTAGGGAGGGACCGGGATGTCGTGAAGATTGGGTGGGTGGTAGAATACCACTTCAGGAATGGTTGTAAGGGTCTGAGATGGAATGCCCCTCATTTCCAGGAATGATGATACATAATCAAAGCCCTGTCAAGGCATATAGCTCAGGTGCTGCAGTGTGGGGTGATTCTGGTCCATGGTGTCACCTATCTGGCAAAAGGAAAGAAATAATAATTTGTTTTGTAGGAAAATTCTTGTAGAATGTAAATATTTTTATATTAAAGGAGACCCCTAGAGCTAGAGTAACAAACACACACACACACACACACACACACACACACACACACACACCTCTGCCCCAGTATGGTGCCGGCTGGACTAGTAGTGCCGACACTTCGTTTCTCAGCAGGTGGACTGCTTGCATTGGGGGTAGAGAGGGACTGAGGATGGGTGGCTAGTGGCTTGTAGGGAAACAGTCGGTTTGCTACCTAGGAATGCAGGAGGAGGGGTGGCAGGTATATGGGCTAGTCATGAAAAGCACACTAGTAGGAGCCGATGGGGAGCGTCGCACACTGGAATCGACCTGGGAACGTGAATTGGGAGGGTGTGACAGGACAGAGGAGGGGGAAGCTGTTGGATAGGGGATGCAGGGTCAGTGGGTTACCTGAGATTTAGGCCAGGATGATTACAGGAGTTGAGAATATGTTATGAGATCAACTCCCATCTTGATAGCTTAGAGAAGCTGGTGGTGGAGGGAAGGACAACATGAAAATACTCCCTGTTATAAAGCAGCATCTGTGAGGCAATGGTTTGGGGACAGTAACATTCCTGAAATGGACTAGCCTGCCCAGAGTCCTGACCTGAACACAATGGAACATTGGGATGAATCAGAATGTCAAATTTGCTCCAAACACCAGTGTCCTCCATGACTACCATCTCGCATTTCAGCTTTTGAGGAAGAATGTGCTCCACAGACATTTGGACACCTCATTGGAAGTCGCCCGTTGCAGAGTTTAAACTATCATCATAGCAAAATGTGGACATGCCCAATATTAATGTCCACTAATAGGTGTTCGAATACGTTTGATCAGGTAGTGTCTAACACCAGAAATGAAAATAGCCTTATTATCCACAGCTTAACATTGCTCTTGGATAGAAATGAACAAAATATGCAGCCAAACATATAATTCGATCACAACCCTTGTGAGTTAAAGGTACTGGTAGATAATGAAAGCTTTAAAAGAAATGGAAATAATTTCTAGTTGATAAGTGTATGGTTCCTGAATAGGGGCAGCAGCCTTTCCAGTAGTTGTCCGGGGTCAACAGTCTGGATGATTGACTGACCTGGCCTTATAACAGCAACCAAAAAGACCTTACTCTGCTGATACTGTGAACAACTGAAAGCAAGGTTAAACTACGGTGGTAATTTTTCCCGAGGGCATGCAACTCTACTATATGGTTAAATGATGATGGCACCATCTTGGGTAAAATATTCTGGAGGTAAACGAATCCGTCACTGTGATCTCCAGGCGAGGATTGGTCAGAAGTATGTTGTTATTGGAAGAACAAAATTGGCTATTATGGACTGGTGCATGGAACTTTAGATCCCTTAATTTCAAAGGGCAAATAGATAGGTTGCAGATAGATATTGTGGGAATTACTGAAGTTCAGTAGCAGGTGGAACAGGACTTCTGGTCAAGTGACTACAGAGTTATAAATACAAAATCAAATATGGAAAATGCAGGAGTAGGTTTGATAATGAATAAGAAAGTAGGAATGTGGGTAAGCTACTTGAACAGCATTGTGAACACACTATTGTAGCCAAGGTAGACACAAAGCCCACACTGAACCACAGTAGTACCAAGTTTATATGCCAACCAGGCCTGCATATGATGTAGAGATTGAAGAAATGTACGATAAGATGGGTGATGGATGGCCAGAATTTGATAGTAGGAAAAGGAAGATAAGAAAAAATTAGGTGAATGTGGACTGGGGGAAAGGAATGCAAGAGGAAGCTGCCTGGTAGAATTTTGCACAGAGCACTGTCTAATTATCGCTAACATCTGATTTAAAAATCATGAAAGTAGGTTGTACACGTGGAGGACACTTCAAGGATACCGAAAGGTTTCAGATTGGTTATATAATAGTAAGACAGAGATTTAGAGACCAGGTTTTAAATTGTAAAACACATCCAGATGTGGTTTTTGACCACAATTTATTGGTTATGAACTGTGGTTTAAAACTGGAAGAAAGTGCAAAAAGGTAGGAATTTAAGAAGATGAGACTTGGATAAACTGAAAGAACCAGAGGTTGTAGAGTGTTTCAGAAAGAGCATTAGGGAACGATTCACAAGAACAGAGGAAAGAAATACAATAGAAGAAGAATGGGTAGCTTTGAGAGATGAAATAGTGAAGGCAGCAGAGGATCAAGTAGGTAAAAAGACAAGACCAAGTAGAAATCCTTGGATAACACAGGAGATATTGACTTTAATTGATGAAAGGAGAAAATATACAAACACAGTAAATGAAGCTGGCGAAATGGAATGCAAACACTAAAAAATGAGATTGACAGGAAATGCTAAACAGCTAAGCAGGAATGGCTATTGGACAAATGTAGGGATTTAGAATCAAATATCACTAGGGGAAATTAAAGAGGCCTTCGGAGAAAAGAGAAGCAGCTGTATGAACATCAAGAGCTCAGATGGAAAACCAGTACTAAGCTAAGAAAGAAAGCAGAAAGGCGGAAGGAGTATATAGAGGGTCTATTCAAGGGAAATGAACTTGCAGGCAGTATTATGGAAACAGAAGAGAGTACTGCAAGACCTAAGTCGATACAAAGCCCTGGGAGTAGGCAAAATCCCATCAGAACTATTGATAGCCTTGTGAGAACCAGTCATAACAGAACTCTTCCATCTGGTGTGCAAGGTGAAAACTGTTAAACTTCAAGAGGAATATAATAATTCCAATTCCAAAGAAAACAGGTGTTGACAGGTGTGAATATTACCAAACTATCATTTTAATAAGTTATGGTTGCCAAATCCTAACATGAATTCTTTACAGAAAAATGAAAAAACTGGTAGAAGCTGACCTCAGGGAAGAACAGTTTCGATTTTGGAGAAATGTAGGAACTTGAGAGGCAATATTGACCCTGCAACTTCTCATAGAAGATAGGTTGAGGAAAAGTAAACCTGCTTTTGTAGTGTTTGTAGATTTAGAGAAAGCTTTTGACAGTGTTGGCTGGAATACTGTCTTTGAAATTCTGAAGGTAACAGAGGTGAAATACAGGAAGTGAAAGGTTATTTACAACTTGTTTAAGAACCAGACGGCAGTTATAAGAGTCGAGGGGCATGAAAGGAAAGCAGTGGTTGAGAAGGGAGCTTTCATCTAGCACCGACGTTATTCAGCCTGTACATTGAGGGGAAAAAAAGAGTAGTGTTAAAGTCCAGGTGGCATAAATAAGAACTTTGAGGTTTGCTGATGACATTGTAATTCTGTCAGAGACAGCAAGGGATTTATAAGAGCAGTTCAATAATGGAATAGACAGTATATTGAAAGGAGGATATAAGATGAACATCAACAAAGCTAAATGAGGATAATGGAATGTGGTCAAATTACATCAAGTGGTGCTGAGGGAATTAGATCAGGAACTGAGACAGTAGAAGTAGTAGATGAGTTTTGATATTTGGGCAGTAAAATAACTAATGATGGTTGAAGAGAGAGGATAAAAAATGTAGACTGGCAGTGGCAAGAAAAACATTTCCAAAAGAAGAGAGTTTTGTTAACAGTGGATATAGATTAATCTTTCAGGAAGTCTTTCCTGAAAGTATTTGTAAGGAGTGTAGCCAGGTGTGGAAGTGAAACATGGATGATAAACAGCTTGGACAAGAAGAGAATAGAAGCTTTTGAAATGTGGTGCTACAGAAGAACACTGATGAATAGCTGGGTAGAACACATGACTAGTGAGGAGGTACAGAATAGAATTGGGGAGAAGAGGAATTTCTTGCACAACTTGACTAGAAGAAGGGATAGGTTGGTAGGACATGTTCTGAGGCATCAAGTGATCACCAGTTTGATAATGGGAAAGGGGGGGGGGTGCAGTACAAAGTGTGGAGGGAGATGAGACATGAATACAGTTAGCAGATTAAGCAGGATGTAGGTTACAGCAGTTATGCGGAGATGATGAGGCTTGCACGGTATAGAACAGCATGGCAAGCTACATCAAACTAGGCTTTGGACCGAAGGCCACAACAACAACAATTCATTGTACTCCAGAGATGAATTTCTTAATAGGTAGTATCTGTATTTGGTTGGGTGATTTATCAAACTTTATAGTAGATTAATATTTAAGAAAACAGTTATTTAAATGACGAGCTTGTAGCCATGATTTTTACAGAGAAAATGTATCTTGACACTAGCCGGCAGATTAAAACTGTGTGCCGGACCTGGACTTTAACCGAGAACTCTGTCTTTTGTGGGCAGTGCAGTTACTGACTGAGCTATCCAAGCATGATTCATGACCCTCTCTCACAATTTTACTCCTTCATTTCTTGCTGAACTATCACTCCTGAATGAAAGGATGTTGTGGAGAGAAATGTCTTAGCTGCAGTCTAGGGGATTGTTTGCAGTATAATTTTTTCTCTCTAAAGTGGAGTGTGCGCTGTTTTGAAACTTCTTGGCAGTTTAAAACAGTGCTCTGGAACAGGACTCAAACCCAGAACATTGCTTCTCACGTATATGCACTTACTAAATTAGCTGTCCTTGCCTGTCTCAGGAAGGAGTGAGGTATTGGGGAAAGTAAAACTGTTTGGACAGATCGTGGTAGCTAATCTGGTACACAAACATATACAACAGCATGAATAATTAAATCAAAAGGAAACTTACTGTCTGTTCTTCTGTATTTACTTAGTCTTCACACCTTCCTAGTCTCATTTAAACTGTTAGTAATGTACATGACAGAATTTATTAGCTAATTGAACAAGTTTCTTCCAAAACCCATACCTGCAGCACTGTACTGTAACAGAAGTAATCACACTACTCCCAGTACATGTGAGAGTGTTGTGTATGCACTTAGGTTCGTAACATGAGTGTCACTTGACTGCATAGTGTGAGTGCATCACATATTACTGCTATCTCCCCCCCCCCCCCCCCCCCCCTCTCCCTGTCCCCTCCCTTCTCCTCTTCCATTCGATTCCAGAACTGAATGCAGGAAGAATGACTAGTTAGAAGCTTATATAATATTGAATTTCTCTAGCTGCACCACTAATTTCTCTCTCGGGATATGCATTATTGATAATTTTGATAATGCACACTACCTCTCTTATAGCATCTGTCAGTGAAATTGGGTAAGCATCTCTTGAGTAGCTCTGAGAGTAGCTAAATGAATATCTGACAAAACAAGGAGCTATTCTTTGAATCTTCTCCACCTTCTTTCTTAATCCTATCAGGTAATGGGCCCAGACTGATAATCAGTGTTGTAGAATTGGTTGGATGAGAGTTTTGTGAGGTATCTCCACCAGGGATAAATTACTCCTTTAGGATTATTCCAGTAAATCTTAATCTGGCATCCACTTCTCCTACAACTAGTTGTTAATGCTTTTTGTGTGTTAAATTGCCTCAGTCATTGTTTTACATCTACATCGAAACTTCGCAATCCACCTTATGGCATGTGGCAGAGGGTACCCCATACCACTACTAGTCATTTCCTTTACTGTTCCACTTGCAAATGGAATGAGGGAGAAACACTACCCATATGCCTCCATATCAGAACTAATTTCTGTCATGGTCTTTATACACAATATATGTTGGAGGCAACAGGATTGTTCTGCAATCAGTTTCAAATGCCGGTTCTCTAAATTTTCTGAATAGTGTTTCTCGAAGAGAACATTGCCTCCCCCCCCCCCTCCCCCCACCCATGGATTCCCCTTTGAGTTCCCAAACATCTCCGTAACACTTGGGTGTTGTTCGAACCTACCAGTAACTAAACAACAAAACTAGCAGCGCACCTCTGAACAGCTTTGATGTCTTCCTTTAATCCAGCCTGATGCGAACCCCAAAACTTGAGCCGTACTCAAGAATAGGTCGCACTAGCACCCTATGTGCATTCTCCTGTACCGATGAATCACACTTTACTAGAATTCTCCCAATAAACCAAAGTTGACCATTTGCCTTCCCAACCACAATGTTCATATCACTTTGCAACAATACACACAGATTTTTAAACAATATGACTGTGTCAAGTAGGACACCACTAACGCTGTATCCAAAAATTATGGGTTTGTTTTTCCTACTCATCTGCATTAACTTACATTTTCTACATTTAGTGCTAGCTGTCATCCATCACTGCAACTAGAAATTTTGTCTTAAGTTATCTTGTATTGTCCTACAGTCAGTCAACTTCGGCACCTTACTGTACACCTCAGCGTCATAAGCAAACAACTCCAGATTGGTGCCCACTGTGTCTGCCACATCGTTTATGTATATAGAGAATAATAGCAGTCCTATCACACTTCCCTAGGCCACATGTGACGATAATCTTGTCTCTGACAAACACTTGCCGTGAAGGACAACGTATGGAGTTCTATAACCCAAGATGTCTTCAGGCCACTCGTATATCTGTGAACCTATTCCGTATGCTCATAGCTTCTTTAACTGTTTATAATGGGGCACTGTGTCAAACACTTTCTGGATATCTAGAAATATTCTGTTGCCCTTCTTCCACAGCTGGCAGTATATCGTGTAAAAGGGCAAGCTGAGTTTCATAAGAGCAATGTTTTCTAAAACCATGCTTATTCATGACTTGTTCCAAGGTATTTTATGTTTCTGAATTTCCAGTGATTGGTACCAATGGAGTAATCAAAAAGTAAAGAACATTCTCCCTTTTTATGCATCTGTGTGCCCATAACTTCTGGACTAATTGGAAGTGTCACTGCCTCAGAGTCGGAAGGTTCTGTGTTCGATTCCCATCTGGGTCAGAGATCTTTGCTCGAGGCCTGGGTGTTGTGTAGGTGTGATCATCTCATCTCACCTTCATCATCAAGATGCGCAAATAGAAAGACTTGCACCAGATGGCAGAACATCCCCAGATGGGCTGTCCTGGGCTGTAATGCCATATAATCATTTCATTATTACATTTGTGTATGTAGAGGGCAGAGTTGGTCAGCGAATCCAGTTTACTGGTAAGTTTGAGTTTCCAACTAGTGTGCTCCCTGTGTTTAGGCCTGGTACTGCTCTATAAGGCAACAAGTGAATCAGAGGCCATCTGGAAGAAACAGAAGTGTTGGATGTTTGACTGTAGAAGAGCTGGCTAGACATGAGAAAACAGAGGATGGCTCAGTCAATGAAAAAGAGAAAATGGATGTTCACACTGTCTGTTGTGGTATATTTCATGTGCCACATGGAGCAGCATTTTCTCTGGGCATACTATTGCATTATAAGGCATCCACAGTGATGGAAGAAATTCATTTTGTGCTATGGAGCATAAAAATAATTTATCTCACTTTTTAATATTTTTTATATCTAACAAGTTGTACTTTCTGTTTGTCACTAATTGTCATAGATTTCAATGCCAAAATGCTTTATTCTCAGCATATAATATGGTAGCTAATGTGTTACCCACCTGCATGTGTATTATGTAACCATAAGGTGGCATCTGTCTATCATATGTTACGGCTACACCGCGGTTGCCACTAGTGATCACTTCCATTGTAGCTGTACTGTTAATGTCAAAAACACCTTTACGAGTGACAATGTGTTTAGGATGAAATTTTAGTGTGGATTTAATTCGTGTCTTTACATACGAACAAAGTGAAATTTACGGTAGATTTTTTGACAAAGCTTAACAGTTTAATGACTAAGATCCATGGTAGAACGATATTTAACCCAGGCATGTTGAACTATAATGAATCAAGCAAACCAGAGGTTGTAGTGATCTAGAATAAGTGTTGTCATTTGTATCTTTTACAACTGCAATGAAAATAGTTATCCATGATGATTGTGAGTTTTGTAGTTACACATTTTATTTCTGAAATGTATTAATCGTATCTTTAATGTTGTCTGTAGGGGAATACCACTGGTATCCAAGAATCGGCATGAAAGAATTACTGCCCTGGCAGATCACTTGGCAACATGTGACTATGACTTTGTGTGCCTACAGGAACTATGGTCAGAATATGATTACCACTTTATTAAGGGAAAAACTGTTGACTCCTTACCATATTCACATTACTTTCACAGGTATGTAGCATCTTCCATCCTATTTTTAATACTTCAAAAATCATCATTTGCAAAAGGCTTAATTACTTTCATTTGAAATATTTGTTGCATAATGAAGTAATAAAACACTTTTGTTCCTTCATATTTCTGCCAGTAGTTTTTATCTATTTGTAGTTTTCATTGTTGTTTAATTTTAAAGGAAGCAAACCCAGACTCTGAACACAGTCAAAAAATTGTAAAACATTAATCTCAAATTACTTGTTTTATTTTTCATTAATTGTGTATTTCTCTTTAGATCAAATTTCTTAAATTTTGTCTGTAGTTAATGTTTCTTAAGTATGTTAATGTAACTAATAATGAATCTCTATTGTTTAGAAATAATTGTTTTTGATGTATTTGTGTTATTGCTGATCTATAAATAGGATGTTGAATTACTGTAACAGCTTTCCATCAGTATTTACTCCTTAGCAATCAGTGTAATGTGTGTACAGTAATTATTCACCAATATATCACTGATTATTACGTTCTTTTGTGTTATAAATAGGTATTACATGAATTCTTAGATTTTCATTGTGTTCAAGATTTAGAGGTTTTGAACTAAAATTTCCACTGTCCCAGGCCAAGGAAAAGCAAAGTAAGTTTCAAAATACCTTGTGACTCAAAAATGTAGTAAGTGGTTGGGTAAACCATCCAGAAAAGTGGAAAAGAGAAATACACAAATAGTAATATTTATAGCATGAATCAGAAATGGAATTTTCAAATGGCATCCATATCCCA
>NW_025729118.1:0-126275 GCF_021461385.2 Schistocerca piceifrons
GAGAGGGGAGAGAGAGGGAGAGAGAGGGAGAGAGAGGGGAGAGAGAGGGAGAGAGAGGGAGAGAGAGGGAGAGAGAGGGAGAGAGAGGGAGAGAGAGGGAGAGAGAGGGAGAGAGAGGGGAGAGAGAGGGAGAGAGAGGGGAGAGAGAGGGAGAGAGAGGGAGACGAGAGGGAGAGAGAGGGAGAGAGAGGGAGAGAGAGGGAGAGAGAGGGAGAGAGAGGGAGAGAGAGGGAGAGAGAGACGGGAGAGAGAGGGAGAGAGAGGGAGAGAGAGGGAGAGAGAGGGAGAGAGAGGGAGAGAGAGGGAGAGAGAGGGGAGAGAGAGGGAGAGAGAGGGAGAGAGAGGGAAGAGAGAGGGAGAGAGAGGGAGAGAGAGGGAGACGGACAAAAACTAGCACCTAACTAAACTGTAGAATGAAAAAGCTTTCAACATTTTTGTTTTTAAAATTGATGAAAGACCAATGATATTTAGCTTTTTTAGGTGTTTTATTAAACCATGAAATAAGAAGTCAGTGCTACCTGGAAGTTCTCCTCAGAAAATAAAGCCAATTATTGAGATTGGGAACAGATAGTCATCACAAAACATGGTTGGTCTCTCTCTCTCTCTCTCTCTCTCTCTCTCTCTCTCTCTCACCACCACTCTTGTCCATGATGACACTTGCATGATCCACACCCTGATCTCCATTTAAAATTAAAAAAGTTAAAATGTGGTCTACTGGACTTCATTTTAGATCACTTGATTCTTTACTTCTGAACTGGCAGAAACTGGAGGACTTTAGGCTGCCACTGCTTTGAGCATGACCACTGCCATAAATAACAACAACAACAACAACAACAACAACAACAACAACAATAATAATAATACCTACTCATTTGGAGTAGTGAAATGGACTAACACAGACGTAGTAGCACTCAATACACTTACACAATCACAATGCCACAAATGTAGAACACATCACATACGTTCAGCAACTGAAAGATTGACATTAAGCAGAAAGGAAGGAGGAAGGGGATTTATCGACATAAAAAACCTACATTATGGACAGGTAGACAATTTAAGAAAATTCTTTATAAAACGAGCAGAAACTACCAAAATACACAAAGCAATCACTCATATAAATACAGCGGCTACACCACTGCAATTTCATAACCACTTCTACAACCCTTTAGATCACATATCAACAGATACGAAGAAAGTAAATTGGAAAAAGAAAACACTACATGGCAAGCACCCGTATCACCTAAACAGCCACACATCGATCAAGACGCATCCAACACATGCCTAAGAAAAGGCAATATATACAGTCAGACGGAAGGATTCATGATTGCAATACAGGATCAAACAATAACTACCAGATATTATTAAAGATCCCAATACCACAACAGATAAATGCAGACTTTGCAAACAACAAATAGAAACAGTAGATCACATCACAAGCGGATGTACAATACTAGCAAATATAGAATACCCCAGAAGAACATGACAATTGTAGCAAAAATAATACATCAACAGCTTGCCTTACAACATAAACTTATAAAATAACATGTTCCCACATACAAGTATACACCACAAAATGTACTGGAGAACGATGAATACAGATTATACTGGAACAGAACCATTATAACAGATAAAAACAACACCACATAACAAACCTGACATCATACTCACCAATAAAAAGAAGAAATTAACACAACTAATCGAAATATCCATACCTAATACAACAAATATACAAAAGAAAACAGGAGAAAAAATTGAAAAATACATCCAACTGGCTGAGGAAGTCAAGGACATGTGGCATCAGGATAAAGTTGACATTATACCAATTATACTATCAACTACAGGAGTCATACCACACAATATCCACCAGTACATCAATGCAATACAGCTACATCCAAACATATATAAAACTACAGAAATCTGTAATTGACACATGTTCAATTACCCGAAAGTTCCTAAATGCAATGTAACATATACCGTACAGTTAAAAGGAAGTCACGCTTGATCAAGGTCCGCGTTACCTTCCATTTTTAACCAGACATAACGTCTGAGACAAGAAAGAAATAATAATAATATAATAATAATACTGAAGCTCTACAATAATGTAGCAGCCATTATATGGTTACGTTGTGTCGCTGCTGTCCATTATTTTCGTTTATTTATTACAAAGTGAGTAACGAAGAAATTTGTCTACTGTGGGAACTATCAACAATTCAGCCAAAGCATTTAATGACGTATATGTCTGAATTTTACTGTCATAAATGCATGCTATAGAGTACATACAGAGCGAGCGTGCGGCGGATGGAATTTGAGGAAGCAGACGGTCATACATTCGGTTCACAAGTTTTAACCTGTAACATTTGAAACTTTCCCGGCGAATCAACTGTTCAAAAAGATTTCGTGCTTGCAGCCGGTCGTCGTAAACTTCATTGCCCGATAATTTGGCTGGACAACTGCCAGCCATATTCAGGTGAGCCGAATGAGGACTGACGAATACACTCTACACTCCAGCTTATATAGTGTGCTGATAGCACTGCCGCGCATGCGTTGCAGTCGTGGAGACAGAAGGGCCACACCGCCCCAGTGGGGCAGTGCCCTCGGTGGTGGAACAGGAATACTCAGCTGCCGTCGGTATTCTCGCTGGGCCGCAGCTATCGAAGTCTTCTGGCGTCTTTGTCTCGAGTGAATTCAAGATAGCGAGGACTCTTAATAATATTTATGTGAAAGTGGTTTTTCGTCTGCCTTCCAAGATTTCGGATTTGCTGGGATCGGTGAAGGACGACTTGTTACTGCGGAAGGCAGGAATTTACAAAATACCACGTCAATGTGGTATGGCATATATATGACAGACAACGCGTACAGTGGAAGAGCCTTGTACGGAACATCAGTGTTGCACTTGCCTACTGCAACCCAGTAAGTCCGCAGATGCGGAACATTGTATTTCTAACGGACATGCAATGGAGTGCGACAAACTCCGATTGTGGTCACAGCAACAACTTTTTGGGACTACATTATCAAAGAATCGATTGAAATACGCATTGCGGGAAATCTAAAGCACTGTGACAGTGGTTACCAATCGAATAACGTGTGGAATCCCGTCATCTCCGAAATTCACTCGAGATGAAGATGCCAGAAGACTTCGATAGCTGCGGCGAGCGACAATACCGACGGCAGCTGAGTACTGCAGTTCCACCAGCGAGGGCGCTGTCGCCGGGTGGTTAGGCCCTTCTGTCTCCGTGACTGCAACGCATGCACAGCAGTACTTTCAGTGCAGTATATAAGCTGGAGCGGAGAGCGTCTTCGGGAAATGCGTCCGTGATTATTCCCATGCCGACCGGAATGCCTATCGGGATACCCTCTCTACCTGGGTCGACAGCCACCCCCTCACCTACCACCACCCTGATGATATTACCCGTGCCGCCTCCTTTCTCCAGCAGACCTTGTCTGAGGCCGTGGAGGCCCAGGTCCCTCCCGTCGCCATCCACCCCCACCGTCCTACTTTACCCCCACAGGCCGTCGTCATTCTCCGTGAATCCCGCCGTCTCTACCGTGCCTTCCTTCACACGCGTGACCTGGACACACTACGACACCACCGGCAACTACAACAACACATCAGAAACTTGCTCGCGGCTAAGAAACGCCGGGACTGGCGACAGACATGCACCCGTTTTAATGCTACACTTCCTATCAACTCGTCCAAGTACTTGTCAGCCTTCCGCCGCCTTACCGGATCTAAAACCCCTCCCTATTACCCTCTCCTTCACGATAATCAACCATTCCCGGAGAACCTTAGTAAGGCCAATCACTTTGCCTCCTACCTCTCTGATGTCATTACCATCCCTGACGATCCCCAGTTCGATTACTCCCTCTTCCCAGATATGCGCGATCGAACTGACACTTCTGTCCCTCCCCTCGCTCCTGGTTTCCAGTACTCGGACAACATTGCACACGCTGAACTCAATGCCCCCATCACTACTCAGGTTCTCATCGCTACACTCCACAAGAAATGCAACACCGCTCCCAGTCACGATCGTGTCACCTGCCGTCACCTTCGTGAAGCTCCTGCCTCTTTCCTCTCCACCCTGTCCAGTCTCTACAATGTAGTCCTGTCCACTGGCTTCTACCCTGACCTGTGGAAAACCTCCTGTATCCTGATGTTCCTTAAACCTGGCAAACCGCCGTCCGCCGTCTCCTCCTACCGTCCCATCAGCCTTACCTCAGTCTTCAGCAAGGTCCTGGAATCCATCCTTACCCGCCGCATCCACCAGCATCTCCGCCAGCACCGTCTCCTTCCCGTTACGCAGTGTGGCTTTCGGCCGTCCTTCTCTTCCGACGACCTTCTCCTTCACCTCACTCATCTCCTCTCCCAACAGCTTAATTCCCGTCGCTCTGCAATCTTCCTCTCCCTCAACCTCGAACGTGCCTATGACTGTGTTGCATTCCAGTCTCCTCTTCAAGCTCCAAACCTTCGCCCTTCCTATTAACTACGTCCGTCAGATAGGCTTCTTTCTCTCCCACCGTCCTTCCTACGTCACCACGCATAACACGGACTCCTACACCTTCTACACCTCCGCTGGTGTGCCCCAAAGTTCCGTCCTCTGCCCTCTTCTGTACCTTTTGTATACGGCGGACATGCCGCCGCCATCACCCCCCATCCACTTTCTCCAGTACACAGATGACACCGCCTTCCTTGCCCTCGCCCCCACCCTGCAGTGCTTCCAACACCTTCTCCAATCCCATCTCGACCAGTTCACCACTTGGTGCAACCAGTGGTTGCTTAAGGTCAGGCGATCATTCCAGGCAAAACCACCCCTTCCTTCCGCCTCCTCAACTTCTATCTCACCATCTATGGCCGTCCTGTCGCCCTCACTCCCACCCTTAAGTGCCTCGGTGTCACCCTAGACCGTCGCCTCTCCTGGACCCCCCACCTCTGGTCAATCTGAGCCGAGGCACACTCCCGACTCCGTCTCCACGAGCTCCTTTCTGGCTGTACGTGGGGTCTGGACCCCTCCACCATCCTCCACACCTATAAATCCCTCATCTGCGCTATCTTCTGTTATGCCCACCCTGCCTGGATCTCCACTCCCCCTACCTTTCACAAATCCCTTCAGATCCTTTAACGCCATGCACATCTCCTCGCCCATCGCATCCGTCTCCCCTCCCCCACGCAGATCCTGTACAACCTAATTCCGTTCCCCCACCTCCTCCTTTTCCTCGAACGGTATACGGACCCTCTACACCTCCAGTAAACTCGATCCTCCTTACCTGCTTGTCTCTCCCATCCTGTCCCGCCCCCGTCCGCTGCCGCACCTGTATTTCCGTGTCCCACCTGCTCTCCATAGGTGGCTTCTGCCAGCTCCCCCTCCCTGATGATGCCCTCCTTCCCTCCATCTACCCCTCCTACCAACTTTGATCCTCCCCTCCCACTTCCTGTGTTTGTTCCTACGGGCACCCTCTCTCCCTTCTCTCCTTCTCTCCCTCCTCCCTTTCTCCCCCCTCCTTCCCCGGGCTTCCCCTACCACCATACCTTCATTCCTCGCACCATCTCCTGTGCTATTGGCATCTCTGCTCTCCCCTCTCCCCCACCACCTTATTCACCTCTCGGCAGGTCCCCGGACTCGCACACGTCGAGTGGACATTCGCGCGCAGGAGATCATCGCGATCAGTTTCTCGTGTGTGTGCCATTGTGTTTGTGGTTTAGTGTTTTTCGCTGCCACGCTCCTTCGTTCACTTGGATCGTCCCAGTCATCAGTGTTTGTGTGCAGTGCCGACAGTTTTGTGTGTTTTTCCGTCGAGTGTGAACGGCTTCGTGGTTTTAATTTTTGTGTTTTTAACCAGCAATTTGTTACTTTTCTGCCTTCATTGGCTCTTTTATTGTAATGCTTGTGGCTGAAGAGCGGAGTAGATTTATCCGCTGCCAGCCCACCTTTGTATGAGGTGAAAAAAAAAAAGTCTTTGTCAGTCCTCGTTCGGCTCACCTGAAGATGGCTGCAAGCCCTAAATCTTTTTGAAGAAGTTTTAACCTCATCACATTGTGTCACATGTTAATGCTAGCATTAAAAAATTATTACTAAGTTGGGTAATCAGTAATAGAGTCTTATGAAATAGAGATAACACTAATCATGTTTTAAGAATAATTTAGCTTTGTGACCAAAGCACAATTGAACCCTTTTGCTTTTACCCCCCAGAAAATTTCATTTTACCCGTTTGGGCGGGGGGGGGGGGGGGTGTTAATTTACCCTCATGTCGTGGACTACTGTTGTAGAACAACATTCCCTTGTTGATGCAAGTCAGCCAAGGTAGGCAGAGCGTGCAGTTTGCGGCACTCGGGCTGGCGCTACTCACGCAGGGTGAAGCCGCAGTTGAAGCAGCCGGCGCCCGCCATGCCGATGAGCAGGCGCGCCGCCACGAAGACCCAGTAGTAGGCGAGCAGCCCGGACAGCGGGCCCACCACGATGTAGATCAGGAAGGACAGCGTCAGGCTCGTCTTGCGGCCCGCCCTGCAAATGGCCGCCGGTCACCGCCCCGTCACCTTCTACACGTCGACCCTGTACCGGTCAGGTCGAATCTGCCACTGCGGTATTTGGCCACAGCCGTACATTAAAAAGTTAGTGAGGAAATAAACCACTACAGTCTCCACTGACAATCGTGATTTTATTTCAATGCACGATGCGTTTGAGGCCTGGTCATTCATCTCCTGGTGCTCGGACAGTCTACATCGATTATTTTTCCTGATTTAGGTTAATTCTGGTCCGGTAACATTACAATGGTATATTACAAAGTGGGCACATTATGAATATAAGTTTACAAAACTAATGCGAATCGGAAAATCTCTCTAGTAGTGAACACATGGTTTTTGAAGCACTGTATGAGTAAGCATGTTTATGTACATACATATACTAATGTTCTACAGTACATTTTGTAAAAACAAGTCGAAACAACGCAATAGACTAGCTACAGAAATAACATAATAAGCTGGCCGCCGACCAAGAACTGATCAATAAAAGTCTGCACCATTCCGAACAATGGAGAGAAGAGGAATAGAAGAGGATGCGCAAGAGCGGCGAGAGCGAGGCGTTTGGTAACAGAGACGCGGGGTGCGGGGACTGCTACAGGATGGAACTGGCGCGTGTCCCTAGAAGGTGTCGTACATCGAGTCCGGCTGCCTATTAAAGTTCAGACAGCCGAAATATGGCAGTTAGCTTCAATAAAAGGAGGAGCAACTTATAACATTTAGCTTCAAGCTCCATCTCGTTTTCCTGTACCCAGAAGGATGTGGACACACACTCGTTTTAAGTACCGGGTGATCAAAAAGTCAGTATAAATTTGAAAACTGAATAAATCAAGGAATAAATCACGGAATAATGTAGATAGAGAGGTACAAATTGACACACATGCTTGGAATGACATGCGGTTTTATTAGAACCAAAGAAATACAAAAGTTCAAAAACTGTCCGACAGATGGCGCTTCATCTGATCAGAATAACAATAATTAGCATATCGAAGTAAGACAAAGCAAAGATGATGTTCTTTACAGGAAATGCTCAATATGTCCACCATAATTCCTCAACAATAGCTATAGTCGAGGAATAATGTTGTGAACAGCATTGTAAAGCATTTCCGGAGTTATGGTGAGGCATTGGCGTCGGATGTTGTCTTTCAGCATCCCTAGAGATGTCGGTCGATCACGACACACTTGCGACTTCAGGTAACCCCAAAACCAATAATCGCACGGACTGAGGTCTGGGGACCTGGGAGGCCAAGCATGAGCATACGATCATCACCAAACGACGCGCGCAAGAGATCTTTCACGCATCTAGCAGTACTTTGTTTTTCTTTGTTCTAATAAAACGCCAAGTCATTCCAAACATGTGTGTCAATTTTTACCTCTCTATCTAGATTATTCCGTGGTTTATTGAGTTTTCAAATTTATACTGACTTTTTGATCACCCGGTATGTCTCAAAAGTCATGTGCCGCGCTCACTTCCACATAGCGTAGTCTTCAACGGACACTACCTCGGAATGAACAACTAGCAACAGCGCAGACCCAACACACTTTTAATACACTGTTAAGCCAACACAGTATGCCAGTCTGCTTAGCAACATGTTGGTTCACCTTTGCAATGCAATACAGTAGCCGTTCTGCACGTTGTGAATTTGACAAGCCCTTAGTAGCTTTCCGGAGGTATGTAGCGCCAGATGTCTCCACAGACATCTTGCAATTCTCGTAAACTACGAGCCGGTGGTCTGTGGGCAGAGTGTGGGTGGCCGATGGTGTCCCAGATGTGTTCAATCGGACCAGGTCAGGCAAATTTGGTAGCCAAGACATCAACTTAAGTTCCCCATCATGATTCTGGCCTTGTGACTTGGACAGGTATCCTCGTGGACGATACCATCGCTGTCAGGGGGGACATCAAGCAAGAAGGGAGGCATGTGGTCCGTAACAACTCTCTCTCTCTCTCTCTCTCTCTCTCACACACACACACACACACACACACACATCCCACGGAAGCCCAGGTGAATGTACCTCGTACCATGATACCACCAATACCGGCCTGTGTCCGTGGTGCGTGCATCTACCGAGCAGCCGTTGTTCCTGCACACGACCACAGAGCTGGTGGAACAAGAAACGTGATTCATCCGACAAGGTCACATCTCTATGATCCCGCATCCACTGCAAGTGTAACTGATAATATCGTTGGGAACGTAAATGGCCGTCCGCTATGGAGCCCCGTACTCAACAAAGCGCGTTGAAAAGTATGCCCGAAGCGCTTGACTCTGCATGAGCATTGCACTCTCTCGTCACACTTCCACAGATCGCCTCATACTGCTTCATACAATGGGCAAGGCTCCAACCTCCACGTTCTCTGTTGAGGTGTGGACGGGCACACCTTGTTATCTACTCGTGGTCTCACTATCCTTCAACCGGTTTCCATACGCTCACGACAGTCGCAAACGAACAGTATCGCTATTTCCGAGATTCTCGTCCCCAGGCGCCGTCTCCAAACGATCTGCCCCTTGTCAAAGTCGCTTTCGTCAGCGGACTTCCCCATTTACGGGCACTATTGTCGCCAGAGTGATTCCCCGTCCGTCCCTGCTCTACGTTTGTACTTCCCTTACCGCGGCACGAGCCGGCGACAGGTGTCAATGTTTAGGCTCTTCGCAGTACACAGTTACTAGGAGAATGTCTCCATCCCAATTCGTGGGCCTGAAAACGAGTTAAAGCTCGAAAGTGGCCAGTTGTGCTACACAAGGCATAGGGTGACGAAGAGTGTTAACATTTGAAAAAGCACTAATCCGCGGAATAATGTAGGTAGAGAGGTAAAACTTGACATACATGCCCGAAACGACATGGAGTTACGGAGTTTTATTGAAAACAAAAGCAGGTGGAAAAGCCGACCAATAGATGGCGCTGAACAGCAACACGTCTGTGACGCCGCATGGGAACACCCACAAATGCAGAATTTGTGCTACCTAAGATCCTAGAATTGTGGTGGAAACCAAACTGCACGATGAGAGAGTCACGGTACGGTGTGGTTTACAGTTTCAACCACGATCGGACCCTTTTCCTCCGAGGAAATGCGGAGTGCTGCTTCTCAGACTGACAAAGTCACGGGTGCGACGTACGCCAGTACATTGAGGGATCACATCAACCCTATCCTGGCTGATAAACACCTGCTGGAAGGTAGGACTTTCATGCAGGATGGCGTTCCATCGCATATTGCCGTACGTGTGAAAGATCTCTTTTGCACATCGTTTGGTGAGGATCACGTGCTGAGCCGCCACTTTCTTCGTGATTGGCCTCTCAGGTTCCCAGACCTCAATCCGTGTGATTTTACGAGGTTATGGAGTTATCTGAACTCTGTAGCCTACAGCGATCGTCCGACCTCGTTAGGGATGCTAAAAGACGGCAATCGACGGCAGTCTGTCACCATACCATACCTTTTTCACAAAATTGTCCCTCGATTTCATGTGGGGGTGTTGAATGATGGTCGACGTGTTGGGCATTTGCTGTAAAGAACGTCGTCTTTGCTAGAAATCAATTGTTATGCTAGTTATTGCTTTTGCATCGTATGAGGCGCCATGTGCACTTTTTTGGTTTCAATGAAACCCCATGTCATTCCAAGCATGTGCGTGTGTTTTTACCTCTCTACCTACATTATTGCGTAAGTATTTGAATTTTCAAATGTCAACGTACTTTTGGGTCATCCTGTACCCATTTCAGTGAAACAGTCGGCTGGAAATTATGTCTTCCTTTGAATTTATCAAGGCTATTTACTTTTGGTTTCAACCAGTTGCCTGTTCCAAGTAGTATGTCAGCATTATTACTGTAAATGAAGGCGACTAATTCTGGAACCTTATCATTCACGAACGAGCTTTTCACTCTGCAGCGGAATGTGCGCTGATATGAAACTTCCTGGCAGATTAAAACTGTGTGCCGAACCGAGACTCGAACTCGGGACCTTTGCCTTTCGCGGGCAAGTGCTCTACCAACTGAGCTACCCAAGCACGACTCACGCCCCATCCTCACAGCTTTACTTCCGCCAATACCTCGCCTCCTACCTTCCAAACTTTACAGAAGCACACAGTTTTATGATCTGCCAGGAAGTTTCATATTAGCGGACACTCCGCTGCAGAGTGAAAATCTCATTCTGGAAACATCCCCCAGGCTGTCGCTAAGCCATGTCTCCGCAATATCCTTTCGTTCAGGAGTGCTAGTTCTGCAGGTTTGCCGGCCGAAGTGGCCGTGCGGTTACAGGCGCTGCAGTCTGGAACCGCAAGACCGCTCCGGTCGCAGGTTCGAATCCTGCCTCGGGCATGGATGTTTGTGATGTCCTTAGGTTAGTTAGGTTTAACTAGTTCTAAGTTCTAGGGGACTAATAACCTCAGCAGTTGAGTCCCATAGTGCTCAGAGCCATTTGAAGCCATCTGCAAGTTTCGCAGGAGAGCTTCTGTTAAGTTTGGAAGGTAGGAGACGAGGTACTGGCAGAAGTAAAGCTGTGAGAACGGGGCGTGAGTCGTGCTTGGGTAGCTCAGTTGGTAGAGCACTTGCCCGCGAAAGGCAAAGGTTCCGAGTTCGAGTCTCGGTCCGGCACACAGTTTTAATCTGCCAGGAAGTTTCTTATCATTCATGATTCCGCAATTACGTAAAGCGAAATAAAAATTTCCCTGTGTAAATAACTAGGGCGACGTATGCCTTGCCCCGAATACGTACAGGAAGTGATCAAAAATACGGAAACACCGCAAGAAATGCATCGTTGAACAGTAATGCAGGTTGTATGGTGTTTGACCAGCAACGGCACCTCTGCAATGCCCTCAGTGAGTTGCAAGTGTTAGCCGTGGCCAGGAAAGTGGTCTGTGTAGTTGTGAGTGTATTACGTCCGGGCTAAGTCGTTCGAACCTGGGAGAATCGCTAGTGCTCATATGGCGCGTGCTTCCCCGACCCAGGTGGGCGAAGCGTTCGCTATTTCAAGAGCTAGCGCATCTAAGATTTGCTACGCATACAGGCAATTCATAAGGCGGACGAAAATGTAGTCTGAGTGATCGCAACGAATGGTTACGGAAGAAGATTGTGACGAAAAGTAAGAACTACAGCTGCAAAGATCACTGCAGAATCGAATGTCGCACTTGGAAACCTTGTCAGTACGGAAACTGAAAGGGAGTACATAACTAGGGACTTGCAGAGCGTATTGGAATTCCAAAACCAGTCATCAATAATGCAAGTGTGCTCAACAGGAAAACGTGATGCCGAAGCCATAAAACCTGCACTAGAATGCAATGAAGAGTGTCCTTTGGTCGGATGAGTGTTGTTTCACACTGTTTCCAACTTGTGGTCGAGTGTGCGCCCAAGAGTGAAACGTGATGACCTGGGCGGCCGCGTCGTGGTATTCCGTGGGCGCCCACGGTTATTCTGCGAGGTTGCACTGCTGCCAAGGATTGTGTGACCATTTTCTTTGTTCATGTCCATCCCACGTTACAATGTTTGTTCTCCAGTGGTGATTCTATATTACAAGGCGACAGGACCGCTGTTCACAGAGCTCGCATCATCAAGGGCTGGTTTTGTGAGTACGAGGGTGAATTGCCACATCCTCCCTGACCACCACTATCACCGTACCTCAATATTATTGAGCCTTTGTGGTGTGTTTTGAAGGGAAGTGTGCGTACTCACTATCCACCTCCAACATTTTTAGATGAGCTTGGCACATTTTGCGGGAAGAATGCTGTAAGATTCCCCTGAATACCTTAGTAGCTATATTTATTCATTCAGAGACGATTGGAAGCAATTTTGAAAGCCAACAGCTTTCCTGCACCATATTAAGCACGGTAGTTTGAGCGCGCGTGTGCGCTCGTTTCCATGTTTTTGTTCATCCCCCCCCCCCCCAGCCCCCCCCCCCCCAATTGATCATTAGGTCTATGGATGGAACTGTTTGTAAACGATGAAACTGCTTTGAGCAGGCAATACAACTTCTGTTAAGTTTGCAATGTAGGAGAGAGGCACTGGCTGAAGTGAAGTTCGTCTTGTGAGCCGTACCTGAATAGCAGAGACAATAGAGAACTTTCCTGCGAAAAGCAAAGGTCCCAGGTTCGATTTCCGATCAGCACAGTTTTATCCGCCAGCAGTTTCTCTCTTCTCCATGTACAAACAAGACCTGTGGCGGCTTGGGGAGACGAAACAGTTTTACAGAATAGAGTGATTTTAGTAGACCCTGCAAAAGCCTCTATTTTATACAGCTTGTGTGGCCATTTGTGCTTCGTGTGAGTATTCAGAAACAACAGATGGAAACAGAAAAAACGATTCGCCGTGCTAGAAAAGACGAAGGAACTGAGAAATCTGGAGGTCGGAAAAGATATCCGCTCGACGAGTTGGCATCTATGGACTGCATCACTGCGGAATGCACAGCATACAGCAATTCTGCAACCCAGTTGGCACAGATGTATAGCCAAGTGACACATTTGGCGGACGAGGACAGTCTTCTACATCTACAAAGATACTCCGCAAGCCACCGTACGGTGGAGGGTATCGTGAACCACTACTAGTAATTTCCTTTCCTGTTCCACTCGCAAACAGAGCGAGGAGGAGGAGGAGAAAGAATAATAATAATAATAATAATAATAATAATAGTAATAGTAATAGTAATAGTAATAGTAATAGTAATAGTAATAGTAATAGTAATAATAATAATAAGAAGAAGAAGAAGAAGAAGAAACAAACTACTGTCTTTATGCCTCCGTATGAGGCCTAATTTCTCGTATCTTATGTTCGTGGTCCTTACGCGCAACGAATGTTTGCGACAGCAGAACCGTTTGTTAGTCGGCTTGAAGTGTCCGTTCTCTACATTTTCTCAACTGTGTTTCCCGAAAGCAACGTCGCCTTCCCTCCAGGGATTCCGATTTGAGATCCCGAAACATCTCCGTAACACTTACTCGTTGATCGAACGTACCGGTAACAAATCTAGCAGCCCGCCTCCGAATTGTTTCGATGTCTTCCGTCAATCTGACCTGGTACGGATTCCAAACACTCGAGCAGTGCTGAAGAACAGGCCGCACTGCTGACGTCCTACGTGCGGCCTCCTGTACAGATGAACCACACTTACCTGCAATTCTCCCAATAAACCGATGTCGACCGTTCACCTTTCCTGCCACAGTTCTCACGTGCTCCTTCCATCTCACACCGCTTTGCAACGTTACGCCCAGATATTTAAATGACGTGACTGTGTCAAGCAGTGCACTACTAATGCTGTAACCGAACATTACAGGTTTATTCTTCCTACCCATCAGCGTTAACTTACATTTTTCCACATTTAGAGCTGTCTGCAATTCATCACACCCATTAGAAAATTTATGTAAGTCGCCTTGTATCTTCCTACAGTTACTCAACTTTGACACCTTACCGTACAGACACGCCACCATCGGCGAACAACCGCAGACTGCTGTCCACCCTGTCGGCCAGATCATTTGTGTGCACAGAGAACAACAGCGGCCCTGTCACACTGCCCTGGGGCACACCTCACGATAGCCTTGTCTCTGGTGAACATTCGCCGTCGAGGACAAAATACTGGGTTCTATTATTTTAGAAGTCTTCGAGCCACTCACACATCTGTGAACTTATTCCATAAGCTCGTGCCTTCGGTAACAGCCTGCAATGGGGAACCATGTCACATGCTTTCATGGAATCTGGCTGTTGCCTTTCATCCATAGTTCTCAGTATATCATGTAAGGAAAGAGCAAGCTGAATTTCACACGAGAGATACTTTCTAAAAGCATGCTGATTCGTGGACATAAACTTCTCAGTCTCAAGAAAGTTTATTGTATTCGAAGTGAGAATATTTCCAAGGAATCTGCAGCAAACAGAAGTTAGGGATATTGGTTTGTAATTTTGCGGGTCCGTTTTTTTTTTACCATTTTTATCTACTGGAGTCACCGGTGCTTTTTTCCCAGTCGCTTGGGACTTTGTGTTGGGCGAGAGATCCACGATAGATGCAAGCTAGGTAAGTGTCCAGTGCCGCAGAATTGGGATTCCACTCGGACGTGATGATTTATTTGCTTTAGTATCTTTCAGTTGTTTCTCTACGACAGGGATGCTTGTTAGTATGTCGTCCATACGGCAGTCTGCCCCATGGTCAAATGATGGTCTGTTTGTACGATTCTTCTGCGTGAACGGTTTCTTGAGCGTGAAATTTGAAACTTCGGCTTTCGTTTTGCTATCTTCAACTGCCACAACAGACGGTTCAACGAGGGACTGAATGGAAGTCAGACCTGCTTAGCAAATTTACACGTGACCAGAATTTTTATGTTCTCTGCCAGATCTTTTGCTTAGGTGTGAGGGTGGTAGTAGTTGTATGCTTCGTGCATAGATCTTTTCACAGACGCGCGAATGTCTAGTAACCTTTCCTTATCGTCATTTGTGCGTTCTCTTTTGAGCCGAGAGTGTAACAACGCTTTCCGAATTTCGTTATTAAACTATGGTGGGTCTCTTCCATCCTTTAGCCACTTACTATGCACATAACTCTCTAGACAACGATTTACAGTCTCAATAAATTTCGTCCATAATTACTCTAGGACCACGTTACTGGAACTAAGCGACTTCAATGCACTGTCTAAGTGAGATGATAACTGTTTATCTGCTCTGTCTATCAGACACACTGTCCTGGCCTTCTCGACTCATTTATTAACTTTCGTAACCACAGTTGCTGTGACATGATACCGCTTCCATACTGAGACTGTCGATTAGGTCCGGCCTATTTGTAGCTACAACAACTAAGACATTTCCATTGCGTGTGGGCTGCCGAGCTAACTGCTTATGACAGTTTTCAGAAAACGTTTTCAAAACTATTTCGCATGACTGCGTGTGTGTGTATCCATCGCAATGAATCCATAGACATCCCAGTCTATACCCGGTAGGTTAAAGTCGCCTCCAGCTTGTACTGCACGATTTGGGTATTTCCGCGCTACTGACCGTAGCCTGTTTTTGAATGATTCTGGAACTGTAACAGCGGCATCGGGTGGCCGGTAAAAACATTTATTACTAGGCTGTTACCTAAATTTCTTGGTAAATGTGGGGGTGGCTTTGGGAACATTCTTACATTCACGTAGTTGAATGATGGCACCATGTTACACTTTACGCAAACAATAAAAATGTAGCTTTCATAACAGATCTGGTTCAACTTCAATTATGCTAGTCAAAATAACAAAAATAATGGGCATGCAAGTAATCCAATAAATCCATTAGAATAACGCAGTGTAAAGTTTTGTATGCACTTTTGTAGATGGCATCAAGGCCGTATACTCTATTTTTTAAACCTCATTTCTTGGTTCTCCATCTCGAAGAGTATTAATCATGGACATTTCTTGCTAGATATTACTGCTGATATCCAGTAAAATATTCTCCACCGTTCTGACTCCATTCTTGTTTCCAGTTTTTAATTTTCCATGTTAGACTAACATTATTGGTGGCTGATAAATAGATTCTGTGAATATTTTCTAATTTTAGTTTATGACTCTTTGGATACGTTTTATTTAATCATTTAGGAATGTAATTGCAGTTTACAGAAAAAAAAATATCGCAACACCGAACAGCAATTAATGCAGAGTAATGAAATTTCGGGAATATATTTGTCTGGGTAACATTGCAAGATCACAAGTTAATGTAAATGCGAGATAAGCCATTGCAGATGTGAAATGGTGGTACTTCAATAACCGATGTAACTAAAGGAATGTTGAATGCAAACGTGTGTGCATTGTGGTGTACAGATGCCACATACCATTCTGTGAATGGTATTTCCTGCCTGTTACACGTGGTCGGTCAATACAGGAACGGTTAATGCTGTTTGTAGATGACGCTGGAGTTCTCTTCCGACAATGTCCCGCATGTGCTCGATTGCAGACAGATTTGGTGGCAACATGTCGACACTCTGTAGAGCGTGTTGGGTTACAGCGGCGCAATGTGGACGAGCGTTATCGTGTTGGAAAATACCCACCTGGACTGCTACTCCTGAATGGCAGTACAACAGGTCGAATCATCAGATTGGCGTACAAACTTGCAGTCAAGGTGCGAGGGATAGCCATTAGAGTGCTCCTATTGTCATACAAAGTGGCACCCCAGACCATAACTCTATGTGTAGGTCCCGTGTGTGTATCACACAGACAGGTTCTCAGTTCACCTCCTGCTAACCAACACACGGCCATCACTGGCACCGAGGCGGTACAGGCTTTCATCACAAAACACAACAGACCTCCACCCTGCCCTCCAATGAAGTTTCAAATGGTGAAGGTTTGGGGTAAGTGGAATACACGCTACAGGGCGTCTGTCTCGAAGCTGTTCTTGGAATAACCGATTTGAAACAATTAGTTTCGTCACTGCGTCACCAAGTGTTGTTCAAAACGCTGCTGACGCTCCAGAGACACACACTGAACAACACGGTGTTCCCTCTCGGCAGAGACACGTGGTCGTCTGCAGCCAGGTCTTGTAGCGACCGTACATTCCTGTGAATACCGCTGCCAGCAATCATGTACAGTGGCTACAACAGTCCTGCCGAGCCTTTCTGCACTATAGCGGAAGGAACATCGAGATTCTCGTAGCCCTATCACACCACCTAATTCAAAGTCAGTGAGGTGTTGACAATGGCGTCTTTACGCCTTAAAGGCATTCTTGACCGACATGAACACTCGATCTGAAAGGTAACTAACGCTCACTACCTTTACATTGTGTATGTGAAGCAAATTTGATTTATATCCACATTTCGGCACTACTACGCCACTCTTATGCAACTGGCACGAATCTGAATAGACATCTTTCAGATGTAAAAGCACACCTGCCAACTATCGTTCATGTCGCAAAGTTCCTCCATGGTGTTGAGACTTTTATTCTTCAATGAATAAAAATACGTATGCACATTCCATATACTAATGAAATACGCTAACCCTTCAGGTACCAAAGTAATTATATTCGAAGAGAGACATTAGATACAATAGGTCACATACGTTTAAAGACACAGAATCAGCAGTATCAAAAACGTCAATTTTAGACTCTTGCCCGCTGTTGGATAATTTTCTGCCCATGGAGCGCACATTCAGCAGCTTTAACCGTTCAAGTTTCTATTGTGGCTGACCCGAAGCACTCACCTGTCTGCGATGAAGCCGAAGATGAGCGCGCCAAGCAGCTTCCCGAAAGAGACGACCATCTGAGCCGTGGAGCGAAGCGCAGTCCTCTCACACACCAGGTCCCACTGCAAACAGACACAACTGTGACAGACCTACAGAGCGGCAGCAGTATTAAGTGGCAGGATAAGTCCGCTAAATTTTTATTTACCAACTAGTGTCGAGGGACATGAAAGGGAAGCAGTGGTTGGGAAGGGAGCGAGACAGGGTTGTAGCCTATCCCCGATGTTATTCAATCTGTATACTGAGCAATCAATAAAGGAAACAAAAGAAAAATTCGGAGTAGGTATTAAAATCCATGGAGAAGAAATAAAAACTTGGAGGTTCGCCGATGACATTGCAATTCTGTCAGAGACAGCAAAGGACTTGGAAGAGCAGTTGAACGGAATGGACAGTGTCTTGAAAGGAGGGTATAAGATGAACATCAACAAAAGCAAAACGAGGAAAATGGAATGTAGTCGAATTAAGTTGAGTGATGCTGAGGGAATTAGATTAGGAAATGAGACACTTAAAGTAGTAAAGGAGTTTTGCTATTTGGGAAGCAAAATAACTGATGATGGTCGAAGTAGAGAGAATATAAAATGTAGACCGGCAATGGAAAGGAAAGCGTTTCTGAAGAAGAGAAATTTGTTAACATCGAGTATAGATTTAAGTGTCAGGAAGTCGTTTCTGAAAGTATTTGTATGGAGTGTAGCCATGTATGGAAGTGAAACATGGACGATAACCAGTTTGGACAAGAAGAGAACAGAAGCTTTCGAAATGTGGTGCTACAAAAGAATGCTGAAGATTACATGGGTAGATCACATAACTAATGAGGAGGTATTGAATAGAATCGTGGAGAAGAGGAGTTTGTGGCACAACTTGACTAGAAGAAGGGACCGGTTGGTAGGACATGTTTTGAGGCATCAAGGGATCACAAATTTAGCATTGGAGGGCAGCGTGGAGGGTAAAAACCGTGGAGGGAGACCAAGAGATGAATACACTAAGCAGATTCAGAAGGATGTAGGTTGCAGTAGGTACTGGGAGATGATGAAACTTGCACAGGATAGAGTAGCATGGAGAGCTGCATCAAACCAGTCTCTGGGCTGAAGACCACCACCACCACCACCACCACCACCAACTAGTATTATCATTATTATTATTATTATTATTATTATTATTATTATTAAGTGCGATGGTTGTAACGCTTTTGTTCAGAATTTGAAACAGATGCACATGTTCGGTGGAAACGATCATTGCATTACGTTCCCTAAAAATATATAAAGATGCGTGGCTGACAGTGAAAAAACCATTTTTATGTAAAAACTAGCTGAGAAAGACGGCGTTGAGCGGGTATTTATTTATTCCAGTCTTCTATTCGTCCTGCCTCTCCCTCTCTATCCAGCCCTTCTTTCTTTATACACCTCTCTTCCGTCCTCTTTACATCCCTCCCACCTATTCCTGTCCACCACCTCCACCCCACCCCCCACTCTCTGTGCATCTCCCCTATGTCCATCTGCTCCTCCCCTGTCTTTGTCAGAGTCTCCCCCCCCCCCCCCTCTACCCCCACGCCTCCCGTGTGTCCCGAATTTAGGTCTAGACAATATGGTCACATTTATATGTCCCAGGTTAGCCTTTGAGTCTGACATATTTACAGTACATAAATTGTTGGTGTTAGGATAATGTGTACATAGTTCCGCGTAGTCAGCGCGTACACAACTTTCCCACTAGAGCGCGCCCCGCTAAGCTCAACAGCGCAGGCGCAGCGCTCGTCCGTCTCTGCACTACGAGATGGCGCTGTCATAGAGACGGGCCAAATTCTGCTTCCGCCGATCCGCATATTAATATGTAACGCAGCCGATCAGATTGCTGCTAACGTAGAACTTTTTCTCCTCGCGGATCACACTCGCGCAGTGATACCTGAACGCGCGAGGTATTATAATTGAGTGTACAGACCTCCGATTAGTCAGTCTGCATTTGTCTGCACCAGTCTGCATTAGTCTGTACCAGTCTATATTCAAGTTTCAGTCTGCGCCTAATAAGATTATCATATTCCTGTACATAGCCATGAAGATAAATGAATAGACACTTTGTCAAGTATCAAAGATATGTGAGAATAAGATTAACGTACCAAGACCAAAGGAACTTCAGATTGTCAATTGTAAACAGCATCCAGAATCAAGTTACGTAATATCTATGTTTTTTATTATTTTAATAAATGTGTGTGAAAATTAATCAAATTCTGTTTAAAGTTGGTCACCGTCAATCTGCTACGCTAAGCGTGCAAGTGGCATTTCTATCGTGTGACCTAACGGCAGAAGATAAACACGCCACGATAAGACCACGAGACATATTGCTGACACTCGCCTACTTCGATAGTGCGACAAGTCAAATAATCTGATGGTGTGTGTACCGAAGGTCTTACAGTACGCACACCACAGACAATTTGTCCCATTGGAAGATGTCACGACTACCGTTGGTGCGAGATGGAGAAGACTGGTGCGTGCGTACCTGTGAGGTGATGGTGTGGAGGTCCTCGTAGTCGTGGCTGACGCAGGGGACTCTCGGAGGCCGCGGCTGCGACTGCACCTCTTGGAGCGCGTCCACGAAGCCCAGGTCAGCCAGTGCACTGTAGTTGTAGTTGTAGTACGAACAGGACTCCGCTTCTCTGCAGAATAGCTAGGTTTCAACTGACAGAGCAAAAAACCGCGGCAATAGACACAAACAATGAGAAAAACTAAGAATAATACTGTATAATTAATGAACGATAAAATAACTTATAAATATAATTAACTTTTACCGAAATCAAAGTGCAGTATTAAAGAACTGTAGGACGTGAAAGGGGCGCACTAACTGAGATATGAGTGAGACAGGGTTGCAGCCCACCCCACATGTGTCACAGTATCTGCGCAAAGAGCAGCTGATAAAGATATCCAAGGTGCAAGTTGAAAAGATAATTAAAATTCGAGGAGAAGAAATAAAGTTTGCAACGTTGGAGGATAACAGCGTAATTCTACCAGACATAGCAAAGGAGTAGGAAGACCAGTTGCCCGGATTGTATAGTATCTTTAAAAAGAGGTCATAAAATGAAAATAAAAGTAAAACAAGAGTAATGGAGACTACTTGAATGACATCAGATGATGTAGAGAATTAGATAAGAAAATGAGACTCTAAATGTAGTAGGCGAGTTTTGCTATTTGGGTAGCAAGATAATAGATGACGCTAGAAAGAAAGACGATATTATATGCAAATTGTCAACAGTATGAAATGCTTTTTTTGAGAAAGAGAACTACGGTAGCACATAGTAAAAAGTCAAGGAAAGTATTCGACTGGTTACATTGTTGTATGGCAGTGAATTGTGGAAGATAAATATTACAAGCAAGAAGGAAATAGAAGCTTTCAAAAATGTGATGCTACAGCAGAATTGTAAAGTTATATGAGTAAGTGGCCTAGACAATGAAGATGTTCTAAATCTTCCAGCGAAGACACAAGCTTTATGGCATAACTTCATTAAACTAGGAATTAAGATGACAGAGAAAATAAAATAAAGTGAGGTATTTTGGTAATACAGGGAAGTGTGGAAGTATATGAAGGTGGTTGCAATATTTATGTAGATATGAAAAGACAATAGAGTAGCGTGGAGAACTGCATCAAATCTCTCTTCGGTATGATGTCTGTAACAACAAGAACATAATTATACTTATTTACAAGGCCAGTAACAATACAGTATTGGAAAATGATGTAACGCACAGTTCAACTCTGTCCCTTCTTTTTTTAAACTGCATACTACTCATAGCGAAAGTGTCATCTTGTAAATTTTCGTACGCTGATGCCGGCCATAGAATGACACGGCAAAATCTATGAAGAAATTCAAGTAAAACTTTTTAAGGAGCTGAAATGCTGTACAAACATTACATCTGATGCCATTTTGATCCTACCCCAATAAGACAGTTTGTACGTTAATGCAAACAGGGAGACAAATAGAAAGTCACAAATTTCTACGAATGAGAAGTGCGTAAGGCAGAACGACAGGCCCATAAATCTGGTCTGAACTTTGTCATACAGACCACAGATGGAGGCGGTGGCTCGAACTGGAAGCCGTGATAGTGTTTTGGTTAACCTGCCAGGTACGCCGTGGGGTCATCATGCAGACGCCTTTAGGACCTCGGCTCAGCGCGATACAGTACTGGGGTCACTGCTGAGTACTTTACGACAGCACCCGTATTACTGAAGTCTGTATCTAAGAGGTGCTAAGAGTATCCTTACAGGAGCACTTGGGGCTACACAATGAGCATGGCTTCTAGTTCTGGACCTCTTAGATAGCTGAGGAGTATGAGAAGAACAAGAACAATTCTGATTTGTCCATACACTAGTATCTCAAATTCAGGTCCCCACTACGGTAGGCATGCAAAGCACTAGAGAACTTTGACGTAAGAGGGGAACGAACGATCTGAAACACTCGCAAATCTAGATATCAGCCTGACTGAATCAACGTGTAAGACTTGAAACTGCAGGCGTTGAAATGAGTGAGGACAAGAGTGGGAAGAAGCAGGAAGGTGCGTGGGACGTACAATATGACCCTCTTTGTGGCTTAACAGGTGAAACCCACGGAACGCAAGATGTATGAACGGGGCAGACAGAGACGGCACGATTTCTCACGCGCATTGTTGGAATGGCTAAAAGAAAATTGGCACAATAGTAAAGAATTAGAATATGTACATTTTTATTCTAATAAATTATATATTTTATACATTGTCAATTATATGTAACCTTTTGTGGTCCTTCGAGACCGCAGTGCATGCCTGACCGAGGTAACACGCACTGCAGCGACTACAGCTGTTGTGAAATACATGAGGTGGATTTGCAGATGCGAATATAGACAACCCTCAGCCGTGTAATGGAATGAAGACATTGAGAATTTGTGCCGGCCCGGGACTCGAAGCCCGATTTACCGCTTGTAGCGAGGAGTCGCCTTAGCACTTTGGCTATCCAGAGCGATTGATAGCCCGACCCAAACTTCCGCATATCGTCGTCCACGTGGGTACAACCTACACTCATACATTTGTTTTCTACATTCCTGTGAAGTCGAGTCGTTTTAACTGAAAGTAAAAACATAATAAATGTACGGTGCAGGTTCTAGACACCATCCACGAGAACATGCCGAATTTTTGGCCTGACTATGAAGTGTGCTCCTACAGCCAGAGTGGTTAAGGCGACCGCTCGCGACAATTGGGAAATCCAAGTTAGAGGCCCGTTCCGGCACAGAGTTTCAATGTCGTCATTTCATTATACAGCTGAGTCTTGCCCATATTCGCAACTACGATTACCTTTCATGTATTTTGTGGTGCCATCGGAGTATGTAAGAAATAAAAATGTGAGACCTGAGTTTCTCCTGTCGTATACAACTTTCAAATAACTTCCCGGAATTCAAATGGTTCAAATGGCTCTGAGCACTATGGGACTTAACTTCTGAGGTCATCAGTCCCCTAGAACTTAGAACTACTTAAACCTAACTAACCTAAGGACATCACTCACATCCATGCCCGAGGCAGGATTCGAACCTGCGACCGTAGCGGTCACGCGGTTCCAAACTGAAGCGCTTAGAACCGCACGGCCACACCGGCCTGCCAACTTCCCGGAATTCAGCCAGGTAACGCTTTCAGCGACCGCCGATATTTCTGCGGGAGAACACCCCGCCATTTTCAAGGCAAACTGCAACGGACAGGCGGCGTACGTGCAAATTTAAAACCTCTGTTCTCGGACTGAAGCAGGAGAGGTAACACACACACTGAGCACTAGTGCCACCAAAGATGACCAAAGTCAGAGGTATCGATAGTGAGACTATGAATTCGCAGGTGAGGTAGCATTGACTCTGTCCCTCTGTTTTTTGACAGGGGAGAGAGCCGGATTCCAAGCAGAGTTTAAACAGAAACCTCCATCCCTGTTAACGAGGTTGCTCGATAAGTTAATCTCAACTGCCTCCCTAATGACACTGTCCCAATAGCTGGACGCGCATGCCAATATCTCTGTGTTATTATATAACATGGGGGTGACCAGTATCCAAGCAATGTTAGGCAATAGCAGATCTATGTGGCTGCAGTAATGGTGTGTGCCGTTTATGCTCAGTACATCGGTCCTGCAGGGTCCTGATAGTTTGACCAATATATGCCATGCCGCAGCTACACGGAATACGATATACACCCGCCTTACGCAGTCCAAGATCATACTTGACGAAACTCAAAAGTGCTCTAATTTTGGATGGAGTTTGGAAAACACATTTCACATCGTATTTCCGTAAAATACGACCGATTTTGTTGGACGTGTTTCCTACGTAAGGCAAAAAGGAAGTAGACTTAGGTGTTGACTCAGAATTATCATCAATCACCCGATGTACAGTTGGTCGATAGCGCAACGAACGTTCAATCTGTCTATCACTACTGTATAACCATTTCGAGGAAATGTAACTTCAAGGTGGGACAGCTCAGCTGGCAAAGTCTCAGCGTCAGAAACGACATGTGCCCTGTGTACCAAGGTGCGAAGTACCCCTTCACGCTGAGCCGGATGGTGACAACTATTAACCTGTAAGTACAAGTGGGTGTGAGTACGTTTCCTGTAGACTGCATGTCCCAACGATCCATCATCCTTCCTCCTAACCAACACGTCGAGAAAGGGAAGGCAACCATCCTGTTCCACCTCCATCGTAAAACGAATGTTCGGATGGATCGAGTTCAGATGTTCTAGAAAGATATTCCAATTCTCCCTACCGTGAGGCCAAACAACGAAGGTATCGTCAACGTATGTAAAGAAACAGGCGGGCTTCAAAGGCGCCGACTCCAATACACGTTCCTCAAAGTCTTCCATAAAGAAATATGCGATCACAGGAGACAACGGAATCCATCGCAACTCCATCTGTCTGCTCGTAATACTGGTCATTAAATAAAAAGTAAGTGGATGTCAACACATGCCGAAAGAGATTAGTTAATTCAGCACCAAACCTGGCCTCAATTAACCGCAACGCCTGAGCGCTATGGTTTGGGGAAGGCTTTCGTGGGATTCCATAGGTTATCTCGTCATTGTAGAAGTTACAATGCATCAACGCAATTATGCGTCCGTCCTTGGGGACCATGTTCATCCGTACAAGCAGTGTGTTTTTCTTCGGCACGATGCCATCTACCAGCAGGACAATGCAACGTGTCGCAGCGACCGCCGGGCTCAGTTTACCGTACTCCCCTCGCGAGCAAATTCTGGATTTAAACGGAATCTAGAATCTGTGGGACCACCTCGACCCTGTTGTTCGCTCCACGGAGCCTCAGCCGAGAAACCGGTGCAGCTGGCCGCTACACTGGTGTCCGATGGCTCCACTTCCCTGTGGGTACCTTCCACAACCTGATACACTTGCTTCTTATACGCCTCGCAGCGGTCCGCGCTGAAAAAGGCAATTATTCAGGCTTTTGACGGGAGGTCAAACATGGTTAGAAGTGTGTACCAATTACGAAAGTTATAGCTATCATTGTGTATACCTAATCTTCTAAGAGCACTGTAATGATAACCGCAAACACAGTCTCTAATGACTCCTAGTTAAGTGGAAAGAGGACCTAAAAGCCCTATCCTTCCCAAGTGAAAAAAATTACACTGAAGTGCCAAACGCATGCGTATGGAAACAGAGAGATATTTAATCGGGCAGAAAACGGCGTTGCTGTTGGAAACGCCTATACAAGACAACAAGTGTCTGGTGCAGTTAGATCTGTTACTGCTGCTACAATGGCAGGTCATCAAGATTTAAGTGAGTTTGAACGTAACAAGTGAACGTGGTGATATAGTTGGCGCATCTGCGATGGGACACAGTACCTCAGAGATAGCGATGAAGTGCGGATATTCCCGTGCGACCCTTTCACGAGTGTGCCGTGAATATCAGGAATCCGGTAAAACATCAAATCTCCGTCATCGCTGCGGCCGGAAGAAGATCCTGCAACACCGGGATCAACGACGACTGAAGAGAATCGTTCAACGTGACGGAAGTGCAACTCTTCCGCAGATTCCTACAGATTTCAGTTCTGAGCCATGAACAAGTGTCAGCGTGCGAACCATTCAACGAATCGTCATCGAGATGCTGTTTCGGAGCCGAAGACGACTCGTTAACCCTTGATGACTGCACGACACAAAGCTTTGCGCCTCACCTGGGCCCGTCAACACAGACATTGGACTGTTGATGACTGAAAACATGTTGCCTGGTCGGACGAGTCTCGTTTCAAATTGCGTCGAGTGGATGGACGTGTACGGCTATGGAAGTAACCACATGAATCCATGGACCCTGCATGTCAGCAGGGGACTCTTCAAGCTAGAGGCGGCTCTGTAATGGTGTGGGGAGTGTGCAGTTGGAGTCATATGGGATCTCTCATACGTCTAGATACGACTCTGACAGGTGACACCAACGTAAACATACTGTCTGATCACCTGCATCCATCCACGTCCATTGCGCATTCCGACGGACTTGGGCATTTCCACCAGGACAATGCGACACCCCACACGTCCAGAATCGCTACACAGTGGCTCCAGGAGCACTCTTCTGTGTTTAATACTGCCGCTGGCCACCAAACTCTCCAGACATGAACATTGTTAAAAATATATGGGATGCCTTCCAACGTACTGTTCAGGAGAGATCTCCACACCCTCGTATTCTTACAGATTTGTGGACAGACCCGCACGATTCATGGTGTCACTTCCCTCCAGCACTACTTCAGAGACTGGTACGTGTCACTTCACGATTCTGCAATCGTTTTGTTAGATTTATTTCATAAACAAAAGTGAACAGGACAAGCGTTGTGAGATGGTTAAAAGGTTCTCACGTAAGACAAAGGAAAATGGTTCAAATGGCTCTCAGCACTATGGGACTTAACATCTACGGTCATCAGTCCCCTAGAACTTGGAACTACTTAAACCTAACTAACCTAAGGACATCACACACATCCATGCCCGAGGCAGGATTCGAACCTGCGACCGTAGCGGTCACGCGGTTCCAGACTGAAGTGCCTAGAATCGCTCGGCCACACCGGCCGGCGTTCTCACGTAAGAAAGTGGATTCCGGGACAACCGGAGTTTACTATTGAGCTGCGGCAGAAAAACTTTCCTCAAGACATGGGTAGCAGTCTTGGTACATTCCTACGCACCACTCGCCGAATTTTGAAGTATGTTTTCCTGGCGCAGATGCCACTGTGCAAAGGTACCTAAGGTCCCAAGTGCACACCTAAGATAAGTACCTATTCAGTACGGGTCTCAATAATGATACCGCCTCTTCGTATCCCTGAAACGTGAGAAAATTCGTGCCATCTCAACAGAATTTCTGTCCATCCAATCCTGCATATTGCCTACCATACTAGAGACTTCTTATCCTAAAGCGGTTTCAATTTACCCATAAACCGAGGCGACAAAACTCTTGGAATACTCTGATGAGGCGACAAGTTGTGACCACTGTCCGGCCGCGGCGTTTGATGCTGCCTGGCGGCATTGCGGGCACGTGACGCGCACACAGAAGTACACTATGTGATCAAAAGTATCCGGACACCTGGCTGAAAATGACTTACAAGTTCGTGGCACCCTCGATCGGTAATGCTGGTATTCAGTATAGTGTTGGCCCACCCTTAGCCAGGATGACAGCTTCCACTCTCGCAGGCATACGTTCAGTCAGCTGCTGGAAGGTTTCTTTGGGAATGGCAGCCCATTCTTCACGGAACGCTGCACTGAGGAGAGGTATCGGTCGGTGAGGCCTGGCACGCAATCGGCGCTCCAAAACATCCCAAAGGTGCTCTATAGAATTCATGTCAGGACTCTGTACAGGCTCGGCCATTACAACGAAGTTATTCTCGCGTAACCCCTCCGCCACAGGCTATGCATTATGAACAGGTGCTCGATCGTGTTGAAAGATGCAATCGCCATCCCCAAATTGCTCTTCAACGGTGGGAAGCAAGAAGATGCTTAAAACATCGATGTAGGCCTGTGCTGTTACAGAGCTGCGCAAAACAAGGGGTGCAACCCTCTCTATGAAAAACACGACCACAACCTAACATCACCGCCTCCGAATTGTACTGTTGGCACTATACACGCTGGCAGATGACGTTCACCGGGCATTCGCCATACCCACACCGTGCCATCGGATCGCCACATTGTGTACCCCGATTCGTCACTCTACACAACGTTTTTCCACTGTTCAATCGTCCAATGTTTACGCTCCTTACACCAAGAAAGGTATCGTTTGGCATTTATCGGCGTGATGTGTGGCTTATGACCAGCCGCTCGACCATGAAATCCAACTTTTCTCACCTCCCACCTAACTGTCATATACGAGGTGCATTGAAGTTCTAAGGCCTCTGATTATTTTTTCTCCGGACTGGAAAGAGAGAGAAACATGCGCATTGTTTTAAAAGGAGGCCACGTTCATTGTCAATACGTCCCAGAGATGGCAGCACCGTACGGCAGATGTAATTTTACCGCCAGCGGCGAGAATGAGAACCGTTTTAAATACTTAAAATGGCGACGTTTTCCTTACTTGAACAGCGTGCAATCATTCGTTTACTGAATTTGCTTGGTGTGAAACCAATTCAAATTCATCGACAGTTGAAGGAGAGATGTGGTGATGGAGTTATGGATGTGTCGAAAGTGCGTTCGTGGGTGCGACAGTTTAATGAAGGCAGAACATCGTGTGATGACCAACCGAAACAACCTCGGGCTCGCACAAGCCGGTCTGACGACATGATCGAGAAAGTGGTGAGAATTGTTTTGGGGGATCGCCGAATGACTGTTGAACAGATCGCCTCCAGAGTTGGCATTTCTGTGGGTTCTGTGCACACAATCCTGCATGACGACCTGAAAATGCGAAAAGTGTCATCCAGGTGGGTGCCACGAATGCTGACTGTCGACCACATGGCTGCCAGTGTGGCATGTTGCCAAGCAATGTTGACGCGCAACGACAGCACGAATGGGACTTTCGTCAGTTGTGACAATGGATGAGACGTGGATGCCATTTTTCAATCCAGAAACAAAGCGCCAGTCAGCTCAATGGAAGCACATAGATTCACTGCCACCAAAAAAATTTCGGGTAACCGCCAGTGCTGAAAAAATGGTGGTGTCCATGTTCTGGGACAGCGAGGGCGTAATCATTACCCATTGCGTTCCAAAGGGCACTACGGTAACAGGTGCATCCTTCAAAACATTTTTGTAGAACAAATTCCTTCCTGCACTGCAACAAAAACGTCCGGGAAGGGCTGCGCGTGTGCTGTTTCACCAAGACAACGCACCCGCACATCGAGCTAACGTTACGCAACAGTTTCTTCGTGATAACAACTTTGAAGTGATTCCTCGTGCTCCCTTACTCACCTGACCAGGCTCCTAGTGACTTTTGGCTTTTTCCAACAATGAAAGACACTCTCCGTGGACTCACATTCACCAGCTGTGCTGCTATTGCCTCAGCGATTTTCCAGTGGTCAAAACAGACTCCTAAAGAAGCCTTCGCCGCTGCCATGGAATCATGGCGTCAGCGTTGTGAAAAATGTGTAGGTCTACAGGGCGATTACGTCGAGAAGTAACGCCAGTTTCATCGATTTCGGATGAGTAGTTAATTAGAAAAAAAATCGGAGGACCTAGTACTTGAATGCACCTCGTACTTGCAGTGGATCCTGATGCAGTTTGGAATTCCTGTGTGATTATCTGGATAGATGTCTGCCTATTAGACATTACGACCCTCTTCAACTGTCGGCGGTCTCTGTCAGTCAACAGACGAGGTCGGCCTGTACGCTTTTGTGCTGTACGTGTCCCTCCACGTTTCCACTTCACTTCACTATTAGATCGGAACAGTGGACCTGGGCATCTACAAGAGTGTTGGGAATCTCGAGTACAGACGCATGACACAAGTGACACGCAATCACCATGCGTTTAGATGGAATGTACTGAGTCCTGTGGATTTTCGACTACTTTAACATTTGCAGCCGTTCATGGGCGACAAGTTCCCAAACAATGATGGTATTTTTTTTTTAGGGACGACAACGCCTCATGTCAGCGGGCGATTTGTTTGGAGAAGGTTCTGGACAATTCAAGCGACTGGTTTGGCCACCCAGATCGCCCGACATGAATAAATCTGACATTTTTGGTACGTAATCGGGAGGTCAGTTCGTGGACGAAAATCAGCGCTGGCAACACTTTCGCAGTTGTGGACGGCTATAGAGACAGCATGGCTCAATATTTGTGCAGGAAACCTCCGACGACTTGCTGAGTCCATGCCACGTTGAGCTGCTGCACTACGGAGGGCAAAAGCAGGCCCGACACGATACTGAGAGGTATTCCGCGATTTTTGTTACCTCAGTGTTAGTAACGCTCGGGGTCGGGCACTAAATTTATGAGAATCTCGTCGGTTCTCGCACGCACCAGAGTGGGAAAACGCTGAGAGAATTTGCGTTTCGCGGAACATCAGTGCAAGCTCTGAAAAACAAAAGAGCACCATAGGACGTAGTGGGCATCGGGAATCTACCTCTGCTGTAAGTAGCGGCGTGAGACTGACAATAGATCAGAGTCTGGTTGGAGTCCAGGCTGCGAACACACTTAACATCAAAACTCGTAGCACCTGAAGAAGACGACCGGTTTCGTCGTCGAAATGTGAAATGGAAACAAGAACTTAGCAGAAGACCCGGAAGCTCACTATTAACCTAATAATTTGTTTATGCGTATTTGTACACGACGTCAGATATTAGTTTTGTTCTACCCGATGATTTTCCGCCAGTTACTACGAACTGTGACATTTCAGACAAGAAATCACTAGTCCAGTTGCACAGCTGAAACGATACTCAATAGGCACGCAATTTCATTAGAAGTCGCTTGTGACGAATGATGTCAAAACCCTTCTGTAAATCTAAAAACATGGAATCAGTTTGACATCCCCTGTCGATAGCACTCATTACTCCGTGAGAGCAAGGAGGCAGATAAATTTCACAGTACACTGATTTCTGAATCCGTGTTGGCTGTATGTCAATAAATCGTTTTCTTCGCGGTAACCCGTAATGCTGGAACACAGTACACGTTCCAAAATTCTGCTGTAAATCGACGTTAGCGATATTGGTCTGTCATTCAACGGATTACTCCTATTTCCTCTCTTGCATTTTTGTGTGACTTGTGCAACTTCCCACTCTTTAGGTACGGATCTTTCGACGCACGAGCGGTTGTATACGATCGGTAAGTATGCACCTATTTTATCAGCATACTCTGAAAGGAAGTTGGCTGGTATACAATCTGGAGAGGAGATGTTGCCTTTCTTAAGATATTAAAGCTGCTTCGCTGAATCGAGGCCGGCCGCTGTGGCCGAGCGGTCCTGGGCGCTTCAGTCCGGAACCGCGCGCCTGCTACGGTCGCAGGTTCGAATCCTGCCTCGGGCATGGATGAGGTTGATGTCGTTAGATTAGTTAGTTTTAAGTAGTTCTAAGTCTAGGGGACTGCTGACCTCAGATGTTAAGTCCCATAGTGCTCAGAGCCATTTTAACCATTTTTGAGCTGCACCGAGGATATCTATCTTTAAGTTATTCATGTTGGCAGTTGTTTTAGATTCGAACTGACGAATAACTTCGTGTTCTTTGGTGAAGGCATTTCGGATGCGAGTGTTGCTATTGCCAGTGACATGAGATGTTAATTTAATATTTCAGAGTCCATACTCTTAACAAACTCGCACTTAACTAGATCCTTCTGCGTCTCAGATGCGGAGCTCATTGGGTTATTTCTACTGTAAATTTGAAAATGAGAGTTGGTCACATCAGAAACTCTGATTTTGTTCTCCTTTCAGTCTTCCCAATGACGTCAGTCAAAATCACACGTAATTAGCTTCAGATTTTCGGTGGTTTTTTTTTTTTTTTTTTTTTGTAGAATCGACTTCCCTTTATAAAACCTTCTACAATTTCTCCCATGATTAGGTGACCCATATCTAATGATATATAACCAGGTATTCCAAAATCTTGTTTTCGATGTGATGGTGCCTCCACTACGCGTAGTGGCCAAATTACGAGTGGAATGATATGTAGAACATAAATATGTTAGTTAATTGTGGTGACGTGTTGGTAGCGTTCACACGTTTCAGAGCTCAAACCTGTTACTAATGCAGATTAGGTTAAATCTTGTGGGCAGTAAAATTTATGCCACTTCATAAATAAACTATTTTTTCTAAAATTGTCTCCGGTTCCTACTAAAGCTGTTAAGTTAGTGAGTGCGATGGTGACTCTTCATTTGATCTGTTTGGCGAGTTCAGAATCTCAGCCACAGAACGGTTTTAGCTGTTATGGACTATTACAAGGCGACGCTCTGGTTACGGAAGAGTGGCTCAGGTTCTGGGGGATAGCTGGCGCCTCTTCATCCTCTGAAGTCAACTCTACAAGAGCCCTCTCTACGTGACGGGCCGTCGGTTTTAGTCTGGCTTCCTTTTGACAGTCCCGATGTCATTCCACCAGCCCTTCGACTGCCAACCACGAGATACGAGGTCAATAAGAAAAAATCTCTCTCTCTCTCTCTCTCTCTCTCTCTCTCTCTCTCTCCCCACACACACACACACACACACACACACACACACACACACACACACACACACACACAGACACAGACACAGAGAGAGAGAGAGAGAGAGAGAGAGAGAGAGGGAGAGAGGGATATGGATGATGCAGGTAGCAAATAAATTTTGTTCTTGTTATGTCGGTACATATCGCTCAGTACGTCATGCTTCAACTTTATGTGCGTAGTAGTTTTGTTTATGTAACTTCTCGAAAGTAGTCTTCTCGCATGTACTTCGTTTAAATACATAAATTGGAATATCTAAATACGTTAATTTTTTTCTTATGGATTATTCGAAACGGAAGCACATCCGACGTTGGTGTTTATGACTATGCCACTAAATTTTCAATAGCTGAGAAATGGGGTGGCCGAGTTCTGTTTAAGGTTACAGATGCAGACAATGCTCCCAAAACACGGATGAAAATGTCGAAGTGCACAATACGGTGCTGGACGTGGGACAGTTGTGTAAAACAGATGGCGCCGTAGGCAAATCAGATGAAACTGAAAAGGTACTATTTACATGAGGAATTGAAGATGAGAATGTTTTGTGCAAGATGGGTGTTGTATTTATGGAATGCTAACCGAAAACTAGTGCTTAAACAAATTTCTCAACCGCGTTGGATTAATTCATGAACTGACATCAAGGAGAGCCTACAGAAATGTGAAACGATTCGAATTGTGTGTTATTTGACAGAAGTCTATTTATGTTACGCTATCTATGTTAAGTGTACCAACAACAAACTACGTCTAGTTCTAGTGCACTCACTTTGATTATTGTGATTCTAGATTACTCTGCAAGCAGAAAAGCAGCTGCTTTGTGGAAAGCGACTCCTCTTACGCCACTCATCTGCTATTTTATATAATACTCTCTATCAGTTATTTACATAGCTTTAGACAGGGTCCTATCAGCGGTGTCTACATTATAAATTTAAAGCCTGTTTAATGTGGTCGTTTGTGTCAACTGAAGTTTACGAGTCTTAATATTCTGACAGTTATAGAAGGAATTGTTAATAAAGTATTAGCCCATTTCGGTTTTGAATATTCTGATATATCAATTTTCTACCTAATGTCTGCCGGTAAACTGTTAGTGATTTCTTGCACCAGAACATAAAACACCGTTCTGAACACTACACAAGAATGCGTGGGCTATTTGTAAGTTAAACTGGAGCTTTTAAGAAGAATGCAGCTGATTTTGTGCGACGATTTGTTGCTGTCAGTGAGACGTGGGCCTTGCGAAGCTAAAGGCGAAATCGAGTCTATAGATCAGAAAGATAATGATCAAAAGTTCTTACCGATTTCCTCGCAAAGGGTAACAGCAATTGGCGTATAGAACGCCTGAGGTCCGAACCAAATAACTAAAAAATGAAGTGGTGAAAGGGTTCGAAGAGCATGTTCAGCAATAAAAACGTCTGTGATGATGCATAAGGCGTACAGTCGGCCTGCAGCGAGTGGGATAACTGTTCTTGTCAAGGGAATTATCGCAGCTTTAGCGACCAAATCCGAATAAAAATTATTTTGAAATACATAGGTATGTGTTTTCTCCCACTCAGGATGGTCATTTATCTCTAAAACTCTCCATTTCGGTACAGCCAACGTTTGAAGGTTGATGTCAACGGCTAGGAAGACTAGAGAATCAGTAAGTCCCTGGAAAAAATAACACACAGTTACGATCAGCAGACTCACAAGAGTCACAAATCAAGCAGTATTTCGCAAAAAATCTAAACTTTTGCACACGGTAACACATACAATATTTACAAAGTTATGTTGTCCAAAATATAAGTCGCTACGTTGCCGCTAGTTCTTTCCTTATTCGTCATCGAAATGCAAATGTGATGTTTTAAGGAAGTGATTAAAACAGAATGGAATGGAACAGCGTGTTGAAAAGATCGGAATGTTGTGATCACTGTGGCCTTGGATACCGGACAGCTGCAGTGCGGATACACCGAAAGTGTTTATACTGTTTCGAGCCACAGAATAGAACGCGTGTGTTTACACGTTAGTCCAGGATTTATTTCCATAGCTCAGTGAAATATCGGTTTTTGCAGCGTCAGTTTTCTTTACACGAGTGGTGTCTGCAAACCAACTATTCCTATTTCCGTCAGCACGACGAAATTTATCAGTACGTGAGTCTTACCTTTAACAAAGAGACAACAAGATTTCCTTATCTACGTCAGTGAATTCTTAAGGAGGAGGACGGGTAGACTGTTCAAGAAGGATGTTTGAAAAACTTATCTTCCGCAATTAACGTGTGCGAAATTAGTTCATTCCGACCACCTGTACCACGCGCGTAGTGAAAAAGTGTGAACTAATGTCTTGTAGAACATAACTGCACTCTACCATTTTGGATGGTTACAAAACTTATAGTGAATAAAGGTATATTCTTAATCCCGTACACTGGATTGGATATCCTGTACCTGATGCTTGGCCACTAAAAGCGAGACTGGGTACTTTTTTTTTTTTTTTCGTCATCAGTCTACTGACTGGTTTGATGCGGCCCGCCACGAATTCCTTTCCTGTGCTAACCTCTTCGGCTCAGAGTAGCACTTGCAACCTACGTCCTCAATTATTTGCTTGACGTATTCCAATCTCTGTCTTTCTCTACAGTTTTTGCCCTCTACAGCTCCCTCTAGTACCATGGAAGTCATTCCCTCATGTCTTAGCAGATGTTCTATCATCCTGTCCCTTCTCCTTATCAGTGTTTTCCACATATTCCTTTCCTCTCCGATTCTGCGTAGAACCTCCTCATTCCTTACCTTATCAGTCCACCTAATTTTCAACATTCGTCTATAGCACCACATCTCAGATGCTTCGATTTTCTTCTGTTCCGGTTTTCCCACAGCCCATGTTTCACTACAATACAATGCTGTACTCCAGACGTACATCCTCAGTAATTTCTTCCTCAAATTAAGGCCGGTATTTGATATTAGTAGACTTATTTTGGCCAGAAATGCCTTTTTTGCCATAGCGAGTCTGCTTTTGATGTCCTCCTTGCTCCGTCCGTCATTGGTTATTGTACTGCCTAGGTACCAGAATTCCTTAATTTCATTGAGTTCGTGACCATCAATCCTGATGTTAAGTTTCTCGCTGTTCTCATTTCTACTACTTCTCATTACCTTCGTCTTTCTCCGATTTACTCTCAAACCATACTGTGTACTCATTAGACTGTTCATTCCGTTCAGCAGATCATTTAATTCTTCTTCACTTTCACTCAGGATAGCAATGTCATCAGCGAATCGTATCATTGATATCCTTTCACCTTGTATTTTAATTCCACTCCTGAACCTTTCTGTTATTTCCATCATTGCTTCCTCGATGTACAGATTGAAGAGTAGGGGCGAAAGACTACAAGCCTTGTCTTACACCCTTCTTAATACGAGCACTTCGTTCTTGATCGTCCACTCTTATTATTCCCTCTTGGTTGTTGTACATATTGTATATGACCCGTCTCTCCCTATAGCTTACCCCTACTTTTTTCAGAATCTCGAACAGCTTGCACTATTTTATATTGTCGAACGCTTTTTCCAGGTCGACAAATCCTATGAAAGTGTCTTGATTTTTCTTTAGCCTTGCTTCCATTATCAGCCGTAACGTCAGAATTGCCTCTCTCGTCCCTTTACTTTTCCTAAAGCCAAACTGATCTTCACCTAGCGCATTCTCAATTTTCTTTTACATTCTTCTGTATATTATTCTTGTAAGCAGCTTCGATGCATGAGATGTTAAGCTGATCGTGCGATAATTCTCGCACTTGTCAGCTCTTGCCGTCTTCGGAATTGTGTGGATGATGCTTTTCCGAAAGTCAGATGGTATATCGCCAGACTCATATATTCAACACACCAACGTGAATAGTCGTTTTGTTGCCACTTCCCGCAATGATTTTAGAAATTCTGATGGAATGTTATCTATCCCTTCTGCCTTATTTGGCCGTAAGTCCTCCAAAGCTCTTTTAAATTCCGATTCTAATACTGGATCCCCTATCTCTTCTGAATCGACTCCTGTTTCTTCTTCTATCACATCAGACAAATCTTCACCCTCATAGAGGCTTTCAATGTATTCTTTCCACCTATCTGCTCTTTCCTCTGCATTTAACAGTGGAATTCCCGTTTCACTCTTAATGTTACCACCGTTGCTTTTAATGTCACCAAAGGTTGTTTTGACTTTCCTGTATGCTGAGTCTGTCCTTCCGACAATCATATCTTTTTCGATGTCTTCACATTTTTCCTGCAGCCATTTCGTCTTAGCTTCCCTGCACTTCCTATTTATTTCATTCCTCAGCGACATGTATTTCTGTATTCCTGATTTTCCCGGAACATGTTTGTACTTCCTCCTTTCATCAATCAACTGAAGTATTTCTTCTGTTACCCACGGTTTCTTCGCAGTTACCTTCTTTGTACCCATGTTTTCCTTCCCAACTTCTGTGATGGCCCTGTTTAGAGACGTCCATTCCTCTTCAACTGTACTGCCTACTGCGCTATTCCTTATTGCTGTATCTATAGCGTTAGAGAACTTCAAACGTATCTCGTCATTCCTCAGTACTTCCGTATTCCACTTCTTTGCGTATTGATTCTTCCTGACTAATGTCTTGAACTTCAGCCTACTATTCATCACTAATATATTGTAATCTGAGTCTATATCTGCTCCTGGGTACGCCTTACAATCCAGTACCTGACTTCGGAATCTCTGTCTGACCATGATGTAATCTAATTGAAATCTTCCCGTATCTCCCGGCCTTTTCCAAGTATACCTCCTCCTCTTGTGATTCTTGAACAGGGTATTCGCTATTACTAGCTGAAACTTGTTACAGAACTCAATTAGTCTTTCTCCTCTTTCATTCCTTCTCCCAAGCCCATATTCTCCTGTAACCTTTTCTTCTACTCCTTCCCCTACAACTACATTCCAGTCGCCCATGACTATTAGATTTTCGTCCCCCATTACATACTGCATTACCCTTTCAGTATCCTCATACACCTTCTCTATCTGTTCATCTTCAGCTTGCGACGTCGGCATGTATACCTGAACTATCGTTGTCGGTGTTGGTCTGCTGTCGATTCTGATTAGAACAACCCGGTCACTGAACTGTTCACAGTAACACACCCTCTGCCCTACCTTCCTATTCATAACGAATCCTACACCTGTTATACCATTTTCTGCTGCTGTTGATATTACCCGATACTAATCTGACCAGAAATCCTTGTGTTCCTTCCACTTCACTTCACTGATCCCTACTATATCTAGATTGAGCCTTTGCATTTCCCTTTTCAGATTTTTTAGTTTCCCTACCACGTTCAAGGTTCTGACATTCCACGCCCCGACTCGTAGAACGTTATCCTTTCGTTGATTATTCAATCTTTTTCTCATGGTAACCTCCCCCTTGGCAGTCCCCTCCCGGAGATCCGAATGGGGGACTATTCCGGAATCTTTTGCCAATGGAGAGATCATCATGACACTTCGTCAGTTACAGGCCACATGTCCTGTGGATACACGTTACGCGTCTTTAATGCAGTGGTTTCCATTGCCTTCTGCATCCTCATGTCGTTGATCATGGCTGATTCTTCCGCCTTTAGGGGCAATTTCCCACCCCTAGGACAAGAGAGTGCCCTGAACCTCTATCCGCTCCTCCGCCCTCTTTGACAAGGCCGTTGGCAGAATGAGGCTGACTTCTTATGCCGGAAGTCTTCGGCCGCCAATGCTGATTATTTATCAAAATTTATGCAGTGGCGGGATCGAACCCGGGATCGAAGACGTTTTGATTATGAATCAAAGACGCTACCCCTAGCCACTGGGTATAACGATGTATAAATTAACCATTACGCAGGATATGGGGTCGTTGTCACCTAGTTCGATTCTGATGATTCAGTAAATATGTCAGCCTCTATGTATCTCTTACCATCTAATAAATATAAAACATGTTTCCCGGGAATGAAAAGAAGGAAACAAAATAACTTCCTTGTTAGTCCAACGATTCTTCTTTTTCCTCACACAAAATCACTTCGTGTACATTAATCGAAGTTTTAAAAAGCAAGTAGCAACATTTCGAGCCGGTCGCGACTAAAATGCGGTAGATTGTTTACACGGAACGAAAACCGACTGTGGAAGTAGAAATCTGGCAGACGGGGCCGCGTTTCCAGAATCAATAAGCGAGTGTTTACATGACCAACCAGAAGCGGAATGGGTACACGTAGCGATGGTGCGGGCAGCTTGCAATACCCACACAGCCCTAGTGTGTGTTAATGGAACACCGAACATCCATAACGGCGTACGACCCATTGTTTTACCTAGACCTGAATGTGACGGATGTGTGTTCTCCCAGGTATTTTGTTTAAGTGACACCCTTTAAATGTGTTTTTGTTTTCATTTGCTTTAGGGAGCAAAAAGCGACTGGCGTCATACGCGCCCAAGTCAAAACTATAGAACACGAACACAGAGAGGAGTTCGTAGTCAGTATTTTTGCCGACAGATTAGAGTAAAAGCTCGAGCTTTCGACGACAGCCACCGTCGACGTCAACAGGAACAACTGCCTGTCTGTACCTATGCTGTCATGGTCTGATTAAGCGGCACTCGACCTATTATTGGTCAACCTACGTCATAGTGACGTCACGATGCGCGAGGATTTGGGGCGTCATTGCGACTAGCAGCGCACGGATCGAAACGATTTTTAGTACCATTAGGCCAAGATCACTTACAACGACCAACCAAAGATCGATTGTTTGCTACATAAGACCATAGCAGCAGAAGTTACGGTATGGGACGTAACAGGACGGCGTAATTTGGCAGACGCTGCATCTGTTGATTACTCGCAATAACAAGTGCAAGTAGAGGAGAATAATATGTCTCATATATATCTCTGTTTTGGTCTGTTCATAGACGACTGCACTGTAGCTAGAGGATGTTACAATAAAATAGTGAACCTATAGTCCAAGGTGACCTTTCTATAGATGTGTATCTTTGAGCGTATGATTATATACAATGAATGTAAGCTGTAAAAAAAAAAAGGTTCAAATGGCTCTGAGCACTATGGGACTTAACATCTATGGTCATCAGTCCCCTAGAACTTAGAACTACTTAAACCTAACTAACCTAAGGACATCACACAACACCGAGTCATCACGAGGCAGAGAAAATCCCTGACCCCGCCGGGAATCGAACCCGGGAACCCGGGCGCGGGAAGCGAGAACAATGTAAGCTGTATGATATGAACATAAGGATTCATTCCTTGGAGACCGTTGCTTAAGGTTCAAGATTTTACATTTTCCTCTAGCATGATACCTCTTTAGGGTGTTTCTACACGAAGTTGAAAAAAATAAATTTTGGATTTAAATACAGGCCAGAGTTCTTCGATATTTCTGGACTGTGCAATTTATGCTGGTAAGTTCCTACTATATTAATTGCACCGTGGCTTTAGCAACAGGTCTTCCGCTTCGGTCGATTTCAGGGTGCGTGACGTCAAGGGTTGCCTTGTCTGCTCTCCACTCTGTTTGCCAGGTCTCGCTGTGCCTTCCATAAATACCTGCGCTGCGGTGTCACGTGGCCTTTCCGCCTAATGGTACTTTTCCATTAGGTGAAAGTTCGCCTTTTACTATACCACTCGTCTTTTTTTACATTCGTAAGCCCCAGTACCAACATAATGCTGACGCATTTATTGTAACTACTACATTAAGCCTCACAGACAATATTAATTCGTATTTTACCAATGATTGCACACCCTAGGTCACTGGTTATTCGAACTGCGTGTAAAGCAATTCCGAAGCATTAGGTCTCAGACGGAATAAGAGATTAGGAAGTTTTCCCGGCTGTGCAGAAATAATTTGTGTATATTTGACAATCATCAGCAGAATTGTACGAGGGTTGGAACTTTAATATTGGCAACTATTTATTTACAGCTCGTACAAAATAGATACGTGTTTCGAAGTTTTAGTGACCTTCAAAGTAGTCGCCAGCATTGTGTATAACCTGTTGCCAGCGATGTGGAAGTCGTAGGATAGATAATATTAGCAGTGCCATTTGTGTTGATAGTTCGAGCGGCGCGGTCTATTGCCCGACGAATTTGTAGCACTTCTGCAGCGAATGCCGTGAAGTGTTTCCTTCAGTTTAGAAATCGAGTTGAACTTACGATGGCTTAAGTCATGGGAGTGCAGTAGGTGGTATAGCACATAGCACACCATCAGTCAAACAAATCAGTAACAGATTGCACTGTACGTGCTTGAGCATTGTCCTGCAAAATGATGGTCAGGTCCTGCAGAAAGTGTCATCACTTCTGTCTCTAAGCTGGTCATAGGCTGTGTTCTAAAAATGGACAGCGTGTAGACAGAAGTGATGACACTTTCTGCAGGACCTGACCATTATTTTGCATGACAATTCTCAAGCACGCACAGTGCAAGCTACTACTGATTTGTTTGATTGATGGGGCTGCTAAGTGCTGTACCACCTACTGAACTCACCTGACTTAAGCCCTCGCAAATCCTACTCGGTTTCTAAACTGAAGGAAACACTTCACGGCGTTCGGTTCAGAACTGCTACAAATTCGTCGGGCAATAGACCGCGCCGCTCGAACTATCAACACAAATTGCACTGCTATGACTATCTATCCTACGACTTCCAGATCGCTGGCAACGGGTTATACACAATACTGGCGACTACTTTCAAGGTCAGTAAAACTTTGAAACACGTATCTATTTTGTAAACGCTGTAAATAAATAGTTGCCACTATTAAAGTTCTAACCCTCGTATTACGCAAACGATTTCCGATTTCTTATTTATCGTACGACTTTTTGACTCATTGGAAGACGGCATGCAACAAACTGCTAACTGTCATGAATTGTGGTACATGATTGCATTTGCAAATGGTTAGCACTTCAGGGCATGAAGTACAGGGTGACTGAAAAGTTGGTTATTTGAAAATACTTGACTTCAAGGTTCAAATGGCTCTGAGCACTATGGGACTTAACTTCTGAGGTCATCAGTCCCCTAGAACTTAGAACTACATAAACCTAACTAACCTAAGGACATCACACACGCCCATGCCCGAGGCAGGATTCGAACCTGCGACGGTAGCGGTCGCGCGGTTCCAGACTGAAGCGTCTAGAACCGCTCTGCCACAACGGCCGGCAGACTTCAAGGAATAATGTATGCAGAGAGATAAAAATTGAAATGAGATGAGAGTTTATTGAAACCAAAGAAAGTGCACAAAATGACCTACAGATGGCGCATCATGATACAAAAATGATAATTAGCATAACAGCTGACTTAGGAAACGCGATGTATTTTATAATAAATGCTCAACATTTCGGCCGTCATTCATTAACAATACCTGTAGTCGAGCGACAATGTTGTCAACAGCACTGTACAACACATTAGTAGATGTGATGAGAAATTGCCGTAGGATGTCGTCCTTCAGCGTCTCTAATGAGGTCTGACGTCGCGGTAGACTTCCGACTTTCGGTAACCCAAAACCAATAATGAGACGGTTCGAGGTCTGGGGACTGGGGGAGGCCAAACATGGCGGACGTGTCGGCTCAGCACACGATCCTCACCAAACGATGTGCGCGAGGGATCTCTCGCACATGTAGCAATATGTGATGAAGCACTGTCCTGAGTAATAGCCGTGCCTTCCAGCAGGTGTTTCTCAGCCTAGCGACGATGAGATTCTGTAACATATCTGAATACGTCGCATCCATGACACTGACAGTTTGAAAATCAGCATCCTGCGTTTCCTCGGAGGAAAAGGGTCCGATCATGACCAATGTGGTAAATTGTGACTTCCTCGTCATACAATGCGGCTTCGACGACAGTTCTACGATTTTTAGGTAACCGAAATTCTGCAGTTGTGGGTGTTGACAGACCCTCTGAGTCTGAAATGGACTTCGTCGGTCACTAACACATTACACGACCAATCGCGATGTTCCCCCGTTTTTTAAGTGCTCACACCGCAAATGCTCTCCGCGTCACAAAATCGGTGGCTAACAATCCCTGACGATGGTAGATTTTGTACGAATGGCGATGGAGGGTATATCTTAGTGCTCCCTGAACACCATTGCGACTTGAGGAGCGCCGACATCAAGCGGAGATGAACTCGCTGAAGTCTCCATTTCTTGCTGAAGTCTCAGAGCCCACTATGGGGCCGATCGTCTGAATAACTAAACTTCAAACTACATTATTATTTTTTTCTTCACACTACACTTGTTACCGGAGCTCTAAGCGCGGCCACTCCGCGCGGCGATCGTAAAGCTGCAGTAGTGCATTCTCCAGTCTGATAGTGAAGCTTCGATGACAGTGCCCTTGCTTGTTAAGTTACAGCTGGCGCATCTGACTCCCTATCTCACTGAAGCTCATTTTGTACACAATTCTCACACGGCGTCACTGGCGTCTTGCTGACCAGCGCCATCCGCTGACCAGTTTGTGCATTTATTTTCCTTTGAATAAAACCCCCATGTCATTCGAGGCACGTGCGTCATTTTTCACCTCTCTGGCTACATCATTCCGTGAATTAGTCCATTTTGAGACGTAGGTAGGAGTGAGCGCATCTACCCTACTGTATAAAGGAGAGAGAACACGGCAGGTTTCTCATTCTGAAATCACATTTGCGTGTTTGTTTGTGACAAGGTCGTGTTATGAGTCGCGTAACAAACAGACACTCCTATCAGCACATGCCAGAATCCGAAGCGGAAAGATGGTGCACTATCGGGACTGCACCGTATCTTCCTGCAAAACCGCTGGAAATGCCTTGTTTGCATTTCAGGTAGTATCAACACTAACACTTTTTTCCCACTCCTGCCCGCATTCAGCCCCGCTGCCTTTATTATAAAGCGGGTCGTATTTTCCACAGATTGTCTCTTGGCCGTCACCCTGGTCCCTCAAATATACCTGTATGTACACACCCACACTCATTTACACACACACACACACACACACACACACACACACACACACACACACACACAATCCCACATTTACATCAAGGTAGTCGTGCGCATCCGGACACACCCTCGAGTGTCGGGTGTGTTGTCGTCCGCGTCCCGCCACGTAGAATGGCAGAATGGCAGTGACAATGAGTCATCAGCAGCTGTTTCAACTTACAAAAAACAATACAAAACAAAATTAGAGATTTAAGTACAGGAAATGGACAGACAGCGTGACGACCTGACCAGCACCACTGACTGTCAGCACGGAGACGTTTGTTGCAGTTGCTCCGGAGGCGGCATCAGAGAGAGCGCTCAAGGTGTATCCGATCCAATTTTTGTGGGACGCAATCGAGATACCAGTTCGTGCACAAAACCCCGCAATGGCAACACTTTCCCAATTGTGGACGGTTAAAGAGACAGCAGGGCTCAATAGTTCTGCAACGACGTATTAATAAGTCCATTCCACGTGGAGCTGCTGCACTATGTCGGGCAAAAGGCTGTCCGACACGATATTAGGAGTTACCCCGTGAATTTTGTCACCAAAGTGTAATCTGGGGTACAGTCTTTCTTGCAGTGTTAAGTTTAGTGTAATTGTAGACGTTGATTGTGACCATGGTGGAAGGAGACTTTAGACGTGGGTAAAAGCTACAATTTGCTCCAGATCAACTGCGACAAGATCTGTACTCTCACAGATCCTAAGACGGTTTCCTTATTGACCATCAGTTTGTGAATTCATTTTCTAGAAACACGGAAAGCGTCAGAATTGTTTAAAGGTGTACGACCTACTGCTCCGTACATTGCGACCCTTAACAAACCCGAACATTTCGCAAGTCTTATAATACTGGGGGAGTCGAGCTGTCAGCATCTCAAGAGCGAAGTCGTTTCAAAGTGGAAATTACTCTCGGACCCCTCGGGTGTGGAAACTAAGAGGACACGCAAAGGAAACACTGAATCTCTCCTAAAACCAGCGCGCCGTGTTCTTTATTCCTACCTCTTTAGTACCAGTTGCAATTGCGTTACTGTTGCAGGGCGCAAAAGATAGTAAAAGTCATCAAAGCGTGGGGAGCACTATACTAGTATCCTTATTGTGGGCGTTGTGCTATTTATTGTGACTGAAAATACGTTGACTCTGAGGATGCTTTCCTGGGGGACGTCATTTCCGGTCGGAACCTGTGAATGAGCTTTCTGACTCTGTACCTGGAGAACCAATTGCTCAAAAACTTAAGGTTGAAGATGGGAAGGCGTCTACAGACAACCCCAGCGGTAGAGCTATTACGAGGTTAAGCCGCCAAGCAGTGTAGTGAGCTTCATCGAGTTCCAAAAACACGCCTACTAAGTTGATTGCGTAGTGAAATCTGCATTCTCACGTTATCATTTGTGAAATTGTACCTCTTGAAGGTGGCAGGGGTAAAATACAGGGAGCGAAAGGCTATTTACAATTTGTACAGAAACCAGATGGCAGTTATAAGAGTCGAGGGGTATGAAAGGAAAGCAGTGTTTCGGAAGGGTGTGAGACAGGGTTGTAGCCTCTCTCCGATGTTATTCAGTCTGTATATTGTGCAAGCAGTAAAGGAAACAAAAGAAAAATTCGGAGTAGGTATTAAAATCCATGGAGAAGAAATAAAAACTTTGAGGTTCGCCGATGACATTGTAATTCTGTCAGAGACAGCAAAGGACTTGGAAGAGCAGTTGAAGGGAATGGACAGTGTCTTGAAAGGAGAATATAAGGAACATCAACAAAAGCAAAACCAGGATAATGGAATGTAGTCGAATTAAGTCGGGTGATGCTGAGGGAATTAGATTAGGAAATGAGGCACTTAAAGTAGTAAAGGAGTTTTGCTATTTGGGGAGCAAAATAATTGATGATGGTCGAAGTAGAGAGGATATAAAATGTAGACTGGCAATGGCACGGAAAGAGTTTCTGAAGAAGAGAAATTTGCTAACATCGAGTATAGATTTAAGTGTCAGGAAGTAATTTCTGAAAGTATTTGTATGGAAATGAAACACGGACGATAAATAGTTTGGACAAGAAGAGAACAGAAACTTTCGAAATTTGGTGCTACAGAATAATGCTGAAGATTAGATGGGTAGATCACATAACTAATGAGGAGGTATTGAATAGAATTGGGGAGGAGAGGAGTTTGTGGCACAACTTGACAGGAAGAAGGGACTGGTTGGTAGGACATGTTCTGAGGCATCAAGGGATCACAAATTTAGCATTGGAGGGCAGCGTGGAGGGTAAAAATCGTAGAGCGAGACCAAGAGATGAATACACTAAGCAGATTCAGAAGGATGTAGGTTGCAGTAGGTACTGGGAGACGAAGAAGCTTGCACAGGATAGAGTAGCATGGAGAGCTGCATCAAACCAGTCTCTACACTGAAGACCACAACAACAACAACCTCTTGAAGCCACACTGAAGCAGAGGATGACACGGCGGTCGGTCGATACCGGTGGGCATTAGGGAGAGTGTAAGTGGGGCGCTACGCGGAGTAGTAACCGATATGGAGCAGCCGATAAAAAAGTATGGGAAACATGGTGAGAAAACAATGAGTGAAGATATTTTTAGAGATTTTAAATGATGTATTCTAATGAAAAGGGGCCCATGTGCTTAACCATCACGTGACATTAGTAAGAAGCTGAAATTATCATCTGCGACGATTCAAGAAATTCTTGGTCGTTTACAAAGAGAGCAGAATGACATTAACCACAGCAGAAATTTTATGTCAACAAAAAATGGTTCAAATGGCTCTGAGCACTATGGGACTTAACATCTATGGTCATCAGTCCCCTAGAACTTAGAACTACTTAAACCTATCTAACCTAAGGACATCACACAACACCCAGTCACCACGAGGCAGAGAAAATTCCTGACCCCGCCGGGAATCGAACCCGGGAACCCGGGCGTGGGAAGCGAGAACGCTACCGCACGACCACGAGATGCGGGCCTAGCAGTAGAGATGACAGGCATCTGCGGACTTATGTCAACAATAGTGACGTGTGCTGTTATCGCGAACTGAAACACTCAGATTGAAAAGCTTGTTAAATAAACAGTGACTGTTTACGCATTTCGTCTTACGACTTTTCTTTACTTATCAGGTTGGATTAAAACGTCCTGTTTGGTCAAGTGTTTGTTCAGTAATCGCGAGTAACGCTACAGACACCTGTCAAATTGCATTGTCAGACGCTGTAAGTGAGGCGTTATACATCACGCGGGGATCTATTACTCAAATCCCGAGAGCGGACGTTCCAAAACGGGTCAGCGAACATTCTGCTTCCTCCTAGATACATGGCGTAACGAAAACACACCGACAGACTTCGACGGGTAGGAGAAGGTGTCTTCAAAGGCCAACTGAGGACGCGAGCCACGTCATGCAAAGGAGGTGCGGTGTGTTCAATTTATGGGGGCAACCACTCACTGCGAGGCAATCCCTTAGGCAGGAAACAGGAGTTTGTACGGTGGCGCGATGGGCCTGACGGGATTTAGGAAGGTAAGCGATGTCTGATGCACTGGAGACTGCCGCAGCATTGCGGAGACTGGTACGCACAGCGTCATCATCCAAGGTAAACTTTTGCTGCCGAATAGGGTGGCCTAGGGTAAAAGCAAGGTTGGTCCTGTGAATCAGACGCTTTGTAGTGTCGTTGGATATCGTTTTGGACATGGCTTCGCATCCTAAAATTGATCCCCGAGACGCCCTTTACAAACCCTCGAAGATTGTCGGTATATTTTTGTAGTATCTCGGGAAGAGACGTCAGGGGGAACTCAGAGTTTCCAGGTAATGTGAAGGCCTATCGGCAGCCTTTCTTCGTTCGTTCCATTCGCGATTGTAATAAGGAAAGGGAGAGACGATGACAGCAGTATTGGAAGTAGGCCTACCGAGTGACTCAGGGTGTAGGCCGAGAAGTGGCGTATACAAACGGAATGGGAACTCTAGCGGTACAATTCATGAAGTTCTTCAGGGAAATTTTCTATTTTGCTATAAAAACCCGTGGTCTCCGGTGCCTCGTTACAGAATAACTGAATTTAGTATGATTTCTTGCCTACGTTTACACTATCTGCTCAAAAGTATCTAGACACCTGTTATTGGACAATACTGGATGTGTCCACTCTTCGGCTTTATGACTGCTTGTACTCTGCTGCCACTTTCAGTGAGGTGTCTAAATGTCTGTGGAGGAATGAGAGCCCACTCTTCCCCAAGAGCCGATACAGAGAACCTAACGATGATCCACTTTGGGGCCTAGAGCGGAATCGACGTTTCTGACTCATCCGAGAGGTGGGTTCGGACTGGGAGTCCGGGCAGGTTTGTTTAAGAACGTCAGTCTGCGCACACCATGGCCTCACAGCTGGTGCTTTGTCACAGGACTCATCGTCATGCTGACATATAGAAACGACCTCCGAACTGTTCTTCTACCGCACAAAATCCGGTAAAATATGTTTATAATACTCCGCATTTAGGATTTCCTTAAGTGCTAATGCCAATAAGGGACCACTCCCTAACCATGAAATACACCTCCCACATCGTGACACCACCACCACCTCCTCCTCCTCCTCCTCCTCCTCCTCCTCTGTACTTGACTCTTGCACTACACATGACGGCAGGTAACGTTGTCGAGGCATTCGCCAAAGCTACAGCCTTCCATCGGACTGCCACAGGGTACAGCGCGAATCGTCTCCCCACATCACTCATTTCCAGTCGACCACTGTACAGTGTCAGAGTTCTGCACACCACCTCAGGCGCCGCTCACCACTGGCTGCAGAGATACGTAGAGCACGAGTAGGCGCTCCACCACCGTACCCCAAAAAATGCCTCTGAGCACTATGGGACTTAACATCTTAGGTCATCAGTCCCCTAGAACTTAGATCTACTTAAACCTAACTAACCTAAGGACATCACACACATCCATGCCCGAGGCAGGATTCGAACCTGCGACCGTAGCAGTCCTGCGGTTCCGGACTGCAGCGCCTAGAACCGCACGACCACCGCGGCCGGCTACCGTACCCCACTCTCGTTAACTTCCTGCGCAGAGACATTGTGCTAGGTGGGCTGCTGGTCGCACTTTGGAACACAGGAGTCATCCCTTCAGCTGATTTCAGGCTTCTTTTTGTGTGGTCTAGCTTTAACTGTGATTTTGCTTCGCGTTCCCACTTCACAGTCGCGACACCAAGAGGCGACTCGGGCTAGTTTAACAGGCCTGATGACATCCAGTGACTAGACTACGTTCGGAGCCACTGAACTGACCTGCCGTTACTGCTTGTCCACTGACAGCACAACACTCCCTCCTTTCGTAACAGCTAGTTCGCATCTCGTGGCGTCTAGTGGTCAATTCCAGGTAACATAGATCTCTAGTTAGGTTTGATCGGAAAGTGTATTTCTGGATCTGTGCTGCACAGAGCATCTACACAACAGAGCAAGTATCAACGGTATGTATGCCGGCCGGAGTGGCCGTGCGGTTCTAGGCGCTACAGTCTGGAGCCGAGCGACCGCTACGGTCGCAGGTTCGAATCCTGCCTCGGGCATGGATGTGAGTGAGGTCCTGAGGTTAGTTAGGTTTAAGTAGTTCTAAGTTCTAGGGGACTAATGACCTCAGCAGTTGAGTCCCATAGTGCTCAGAGCCATTTGAACCATTTGAACGATCAACGGTATGCTCTGTGTGTCTGTTTTGTTCAACTTTTTCCAGTGACTCACGAAACTTGCTGTTGACAGCATGAATGAGCAGTTTCTACTAAAGCTAGCACTCAGTACTGTTCGGTTCTGTACCGGATTTGGTTTTACGCCAATGTCTGTTGAACATTAACGAGTGAAACACACCAGTGTAGATAAGTATACTAATGAATAACTGGGCACTTTGCATCCTATATACGGGTTCACTGGGAAGACTGGAAGAGTGGAACGACGGCGACGGCGCTGTGCTCAGCTGTTTGTACAGCTGCCACGCCGAAGGCTACGGATGCGCTCGGGCTGTGCCCGTCTGACTTCACAACGCGCTGCGGGATTTCGTGGAAATGTTTTGTGTATCTTATTGGTCCCTAAAGTGGCTCGTAAAGGGTAATTCTGGGCATCTGTGAGAAGCTTCTGTTGGTTCTTGCTCTAAATTTTGAATGAGAGTGTGAGGCGAAGTTTATGTGGCTTCGTAAAATTTTGTGGATTTATCCTGAATAAGTGTGTAGATGGTGGGTTGGCCTAAGAGCTCTCTTGTACGTGTGTTGGGGACGTATCTGCTAGTGTCTGAGATGACACGGAAATCTTTGTATTGGAGAAGCTGCAGTCTTGTTAGTGTTGTGCCTGACGCCATAGACCACACTCCCCAGACCGAAAGCATGAGCTGGCACAAGGAGGAGTTTCCACTGACTGGTTAGTCCGTAACCTTTGAGGGTGGCATACAACCCACAGAAAAGAGCGCAGCCTCTGTTTTCTGCAGTGCTGAGATGTTTGTTCCACGTTCGGCGTCGATCGATCTCAAGGCCCACGTATGTGAAAGAGTTTCTACAAATAAACTCCCTGCCGTCAACTGTGAGTTGACGATGAGGGAGCTTTATTTTGGTGGGTTGACCCTGACCTTCCATGGAGTACATCGCTCCATAATCTGAAGTTCGTGATTTATTTGGAGGAAGCTGCGACTACTTTTTTAAATGATGGTGTCATTGCATAGAGAACAATCTCTTCGCCAATCTGCTTAGGAATGTCATTCGTGTAGATAGCATAAAGGACAGGACCTAAAACACAGCCTTGCAGGACACCTGTTGCAATATGCCGTGTCTGGTTGGACCTGCTCCGTTTCTTACGAAGAACTGTCGTCGCATGAGGAAGGAGTCAGTGATCCAGACTGTGTGTTCTGCGCACACTATTTCATCTAGGTTGTAAATTAGGCCATCATGCCAGACTGAGTCAAATGCTTTCTCGAGGTGCAGGAACACTGCATCGGTTGCTTCTCTCCGTGCCCTGGTCAGACAAATGTGTTCTACCGAACGGAGAGATTGCTGGATAGCGGCATACTGAGCGTGGAATCCGATAGTTCCTGACTGAAAACAATTTCCTTACTCCCAAACACTTTGGAGGGGGAAAAGGATTCCACTGGAGGATCAGACAGACTGCCAATAAAGGGCACGGAGTCCGGTCGCGTGGAGACCACTGGTTTTCTTCGTCTTAGAGGAGTACTTCCTGTCCTGCTCCTCCTCTGAAAATGAGGACTGAGAAGGTTTCCCCGAACTGTTTCATAGAGAGAGGAATAACGTGAAGTCTGACAGCCAGCAGCCTGTGGTTCCTTCTGCCACCGGCTGGCGCCTGGTTGTGGACCAGCAGTAATTGTGCAAGGATAAGTTACGATGCACCTCTTCCTAGCTAGAGAAACTGGAGAAGGATGAGGCACCTCCAGCTGGGTAATGGGAGCTGTTGTCCCCAACAGGTGAGGAGCCAATGCTCCCAAAGTAGGTGCAGTGGAAGTTCCAGAAGGGCGCCCAATCACCTGGGGTGGGGGGAGTGGCACGTATTAGCAGGCGGCTCTGAAGGGTCACTGTAAGAGGTGAAACAGGGGAAAGCACCGTCGACACAGGAGGAGACACCATAGCGTAAGATTATTACATTTGTGTGCGATGAAGACATCCATAATTTTTTCATGTGCGAGCTTTTCCAGTGTCTGATACTCCTGGATTGTCTACTCACGATTAAAAATGGAGCAATCTGGTGAGCAGGGAGAGTGGAACTCACAGAAGTTTACACAGATGGGGGGAGGGTATGTGGATGATGATGATGATGACTGGTTTGTAGAGCGCTGAACTGCTCGGTCATCAGCACCAGTACAAATTCCCAAACTGTGCTCAGTCCAATGTCGCCACTTTCAGGAATGATGATGAAATGATGATGACGACACGAACACCCAGTCATCGCGAGGCAGATGAAAATCCCTGACCCCACCAGGAATCTAACTCGGGACCCCGTGCTCGGGAAGCGAGAACGTGACCGCGAGACCACGAGCTGCGGACAGGGTACATGGAACGTTCGCACGCAGTGGACATCCACAATAATGAAGGCAGGGGTAGTGGTGCAACGAGAAGACGTATGTCCAAACTTCATATACCTAAAGTATCTCAGAAGAGGAGGAACATGGGGTTTAACGTCACACTGGTAGACCATCACCTTCACCATCTCAGGAAATTCATCATCCTCGAAAGCCAAGATGAAGACCCCGTTAGGAGCTGTGTTTTGCCTTGGTCCTCTATGGATGCGACGGATGAAGTCACACCCCATCGCTCTAAATTGATGCACACTTTATCATCAGATTGCAAAATAATATCACTGTAAAAGGTGACACCCTGGACTCTTGTAGGCAGTGACAGTCACGGGATTGTCACCCAACTTTTCACGAGAGAGCAGCGCCTGTCACCGGGCAGGAGACGACGTTTTAATCAGCATGGAAATGGTCTTCGTCTTAGAGATGACTGTGTGTCCTCAATGTGTTCGACAAAAATTGAAGGCATTGTGGCCAATAAGGTGTCCCCTTTGGTCGTGGTACGGACCAGTTATTGGGGGGGGGGATTTTGCTCCTTGTCGTCTAGTCCTTTATTCCTCCCACGGCGCGATCAAGGAAGGGAACGCATTGGAATCACACTTCGTTGAATCATCCGCGGCCTTTCCACGCAAAGAGACTGGAGCCTTGTGACCACAAGCAGGAGAAAGTTCAAGTCGCTTCATGTGCGAACTATCTGCCATGGTACTACCCAATCCAAACGGTCGCTCTCCTCGTGGGCGCCACCTTGCCATAGCGATGGCTACGTGGCCAGCAGTCTGTTTCCAGGAGTTCACGTGCCACAGTCAGGACGGCCACACACTCCGTGGCTCACGTGGGGAGCGAGCAGTGCGCACACCAACGGTGCGATCCCTGCGTGGTCAGGAGGCTACCACCGTGCAGGTGCTTCACGAGTGTGTACTGTTATTTCAGTGATTACAAAATCCAGTCAATTTACAGATAATCTGGCAGTATGAATCCACTTATCACTATGACGTTACACCACCTCTGGCCTGGATGTAAGCGTTGATTCAGTTGGGAAGGCTGACAAAGCTGTTGCAACAGTTGTGAGGCAAGCTGCCGCACGAGAGGTTGCAACTGGTCCTTGATACCTCAGGTTCTGGCGCTGGGATGAAGTTTACGTCCGAGATAGCCACACAGCCTCAGATATTGTTCACAGAGAGACGTAGCATGTGTAGACAAGCAATGTCTTGTTGGGAAATGGCGCCACGAAACTGTCGCATGCGCAGGATGTCCGTGACTGACTGTTGTGCGACAAGAGTTCCTTCAACCACTACCAAGTCGTGACTGGAAGCCACACCCAATAGCTCCCCATACCGTGACGCCAGCAGTAACAGCACGCTGCGTCTCCGGAACACTGGAGAAATGGAACCTCTGTCCAGGCCGCTGACACATTCGCCGACGATGTTCACAAGGGAAATTTAGAACCGTGATTCACCGCTAAACAATGCGACGCCATTCATCAACAATCCACGCTGCCTTCTCACGACACCGCTTCAAACTTAGTCGTTTGTGTTGTTGTGATAACGGCAGCCAACGCATGGGACGGTAATTCCCTAGTTCGACCGCTGCTAGTCTCAGATCAAAGAGTCGGTATGACACAGAACGTTACAGGCAGACCATCACTTGTTCTCAAACAACAGGCGCAGACGTTACAGTGCGCCCCCCTTGTAATGTGCAGACGCGCTTCACCGAAACCTCGCAACAGTCTGCATACTGTTGAAATAACGGGAACGCAACAGGGTGACGTCGTCGACAACCGCCCATACTTCGACAGGAGCACACCCTGCCACCATCAAGGCCTGACTGCAGAAAGTAGACGCTGTGCAAAGGAATTTAAAATCTCGGTTTTTAGAGAAAGTCCGGGAAGATAAAACTCGGTCAGACACACTAAACGCTAGCGCCAACACAAACCAAAAAAATATCGACTTCATAAATTGTCGACACTGAAATTAATAATCAGTGGCTGAGGTAGCATTAATTCTATCCCTCTATTTTTTGGCGAAGGAGAGCCCGGGATGCCATGCAGAATTTAAACAAAAACCACCACCTCTGTTTATAAGGTTACTAGCTAATTTCAGCAGCTATCTGCTCCTGTCGAAATATCGGAGGGTGTCGACAACATCACCCAGCTGCATTCCCGTAAGTGGGTCGGGACAAACTCAGGTCTCGCGGATCTAGATACACGATTCTACCATCCGTCCAAACGCAGACCCACAATGCAGCCCCTTGGAAACAGTCAGTCAGGTGCTGATAACGCAGTCTTACACGGGTACGCGGAATTTCCGTTTCCTTCACAGTAATCTCTCACTATCTGACGCTCTCCAAGCCCTTCGTACAGGGTCAATCACCTGAAACTCGCACAGAAATTATTGCGGCAATGGAAACTACTATTGACGTGCAGTTTTGATAGAATAGGATCAGGGGCTCGTATTGTTAGCCCATCAACAGATTGTAGTAACACTTACAAAGTATTTTTGTCTAAATATACACTTTTTTTATGGAACACTGCCTATTGATATTAACGAACTAAAAGTAGGGTAAATAAGAATGTCAGCTATGCTTGTTGCAGCATTCTAGTATGGGTCGTTTTTAGAGATACCGTATTTTTAAAAGTTTCCACGCCGACCCTTCTACAATACCTGTGGTGCACACATTAAAGGACGATACAGCTGCACACACTAGTTATGCGCAGTCTGGCATTCTGACCAGTAACGAGACAACTGACCGTCACAGGCTGCGATCAAAATGGCCACCGGCAGCGGCAATGCAAGCTTCCTCTCAGGTATTGAACGACTGCTGCACGCGTACTAGCATTCCAGCGGAAATGTCCGAGCAGGCTACAGCAGTATGTCAAAAAATGTTCAAATGTGTGTGAAATCTTATGGGACTTAACTGCTAAGGTCATCAGTCCCTAAGCTTACACACTACCTAACCTACATTATCCTAAGGACAAACACATACACAGCCATGCCCGAGGGAGGACTCGAACCTCCGCCAGGACCTGCCGCACAGTCCATGACTGGCGCGCCTGAGACCGCTCGGCTAATCCCGCGCGGCAGAAGTATGTCACTGCATATGATAGGGTACAGTTGGTACGTCTTTGCAGGCAGCGTCTTTCAGCTTTCCCCACAGAAAAAGTCTACAGCCGTCAAATCCGGGCAAAAGGCCGGCCAAGGTACAGGTCCGCTGCGTCCGGTCTAGCTATTTGGAAACAACTGGTGAAGACATGCCGTGTACATCGTGTAGTTGGGCTGGACAGCCATCAGACGGCACCACACGTTCCTCCCAGCCTTCAAAGGAGAGTATCCGTAGAAAATGGTCTGTTAGGTGGCTGCGACACTTGTGCGCGTTTAATGTTCCATCTATGAAAAACGGGCCCACGAGTTGATGGTTAACTATCCCATACACTCCATGTACGCTGACGTTCCATATGACGAAGCCAACGGGGATTGTCAGCAATGCAATAATGCATTTTTCGGCGGTTTACCTGGCCATGAATAACAAACGCGTGTGGCTTCATCGCTGAACAAGATACGTGGTACATCTAGCGTATCCTGTCTTAATGCCCATGCACAGAAGTCAAAACGATTCTCATAACTGTTCTCATGCGACTCCTGATGGAGAGAGATGTGGTAGGGGTGGAACCTGTGTCGATGGAGAGAGTGTAGGGCGCTTGCCTGACCCGTGCTGGTTCCTCTGCGGTTGCGCCTGAGCTAACGTGCTCATCAACTGCAAGAGCACCAAGAACATTAATTTTCTCTTCTTCTGTCGTCACTTGTTTCCCTCTCTTACGCTGTGTGTTAAACTACCAGTTACACCTGACTGGCCGAAAAGCTTGGTAAATAACTGCCGAAATGGTTGGCGTGTATTGCGATATCTTGTCGCATACACCGTACAATAACGAACATTCTTCCTACACTCTCCATACACCACCTACTGCTTGGACTGTCACACACCAACTGAGTAGCAAGTCGCAATGCACTCACTGGGGACACTGTAAGTAGGCTGTTTAGGTTTTTATGTTGGTAACGCCACGTAGCGCTCTCTATGAAAATCACTGACTGTTCTGTCTGACGGCTGTGGTTGGTTTGCATTGTTGGAGTATATGCTATTGTAGAGTTGGGCAGTTGGCTGCTAACAGCGCGTAGCGTTGCGCAGTTGGAGGTGAGCCGCCAGCAGTGGTGGATGTGGGGAGTGAGATGGCGGAGTTTTGAGAGCGGATGATCTGGACGTGTGTCCATCAGAGACAGTAAATTTGTAAGACTGGATGCCATGAACTGCTATGTATTATGACTTTTGAACAGTATTAAGGTGAATACATTGTTTATTCTCTATCAAAATCTTTCATTTGCTAACTATGCTTATCAGTAGTTAGTGACATCAGTAGTTAGAATCTTTTATTTAGCTGGCAGTATTGGTGCTCGCTGTATTGCAGGAGTTCGAGTAACGAAGATTTTTGTGAGTTAGGTGATTTGTGAAAGGTATAGGTTAATGTTAGTCAGGGCCATTCTTTTGTAGGGATTATTTAAAGTCAGATTGCGTTGCGCTAAAAATACTGTGTGTCAGTTTAGTGTTGATCAGAATAGGTAAAGAGCGAAATGTGCGAGTGCGTTCAGTCCTGCTCAGCTGTTTGAAAATCAAATAATGTAAGAGGTTTATCAGCACAGTCCATTATTTTTTCTAAGGGGACCTTTCAACACAAGCACATTAAAGCAACATCGTACAAAGCAGCAACGCAGGCTGAATCCCACAAACCAGTGTCGCTGTGTAAACTTTTCAGAATACTACATCTCGTAAATGGCTCGCACTAGAATTCTGCAACAAGCGTCACTGACATTCTAATTAATCACGGTTTTAGTTTGCTAATGGGATTAGGCATGGTTTCATTTTTTTAAAAAGTGCTCGTTTCCACAAAACATTATTTTAATCTGTTTTTGGCTAACAATACGATCCCCTGACTACCGATCCATTCTGTGAAAACCGCACGTCAGTAGCAGTTCCCATTTCCTCAATATTTGCAGTGCAAGTTTTAGGTAATTCTATCTGTATACCCTACAACGTCTGGAAACTAAACCACACACGACCGACGCTGATGCACTCTACTGGCCATTCTACCTACCACGGGGAACTGCAGCTGTATCCATGTACATACCCGCCGGTGGTGTGGACGTGTACGAAGTTACATTGACGTCAGACCGTGTGTTTTGGTGCTTCAGGCGATGTAGTCAGATAACGTCCGCGGACGACGCTTGGAAATTTTGTCAGTGAAGTTGTGGCTGGCCGTGTAGTTGTGGAGGCCGAAAGCTCGCCCACAGCACTGGAGGAGGAGGACAAGGAAGCAGCCTGCTGCGTGGAGCCTCACCCTTGTCCGGAGATGTTTCGCACCTGGGCCTCGCTCCAGCCCCGGGCGCTGAGCGCCTCCACGTGGCACCAGTGGTCGACGCGGTAGCCCTGGAAGACGTACGAGGTGAGGTGCCACATGTTGAAGACGCCGGGCAGCGAGCAAAGCAGGAAGACCGACCAGAGGAAGCGGCCGGGCCGCCCCAGCCGCCACAGCGCCGCCTCCAGGCCGTCGCCGCCAGCCTCCGGCTCGCGCTCCCCGTCCTGGAACACCGGCAGCCGGGGTCACTCAACTGTCCAGCGTTGGGGTAAAGTCAGCACACACGAAACAGGTGGACGTGTTCTTTCGTGAAACCTGCAGGTAACTGTAGTCGGAAAGTATCCTCAGACGACGCCAATGGACAAAGTCTACGTCGTAGCTGGAATTCCTCCACCTAACAAAGGAGGTGCAGTGGCCGCTAGTGTAGGAACGTATAAGCTGGTATACAGGGTGTTACAAAAAGGTACGGCCAAACTTTCAGGAAACATTGCTCACACACAAATAAAGAAAATATGTTATGTGGACATGTGTCCGGAAATGCTTACTTTCCATGTTAGAGCTCATTTTAGTTTCGTCAGTATGTACTGTACTTCTTCGATTCACCGCCAGTTGGCCCAATTGAAGGAAGGTAATGTTGACTTCGGTGCTTGTGTTGACATGCGACTCATTGCTCTACAGTACTAGCATCAAGCACATCAGTACGTAGCATCAACAGGTTAGTGTTCATCGCGAACGTGGTTTTGCAGTCAGTGCAATGTTTACAAATGCAGAGTTGGCAGATGCCGATTTCATGTACGGATTAGCACGGGCAATAGCCGTGGCGCGGTACGTTTGTATCGAGACAGATTTCCAGAACGAAGGCGTCCCGACAGGAAGACGTTCGAAGCAATTGATCGGCCTCTTAGGGAGCACGGAACATTCCAGCCTATGACTCGCGACTGGGGAAGACCTAGAACGACGAGGACACCTGCAATGGACGAATAAATTGTTCGTGCAGTTGACGATAACCCTATTGTCAGCGTCAGAGAAGTTGCTGCTGTACAAGGTAACGCTGACCACGTCACTGTATGGAGAGTGCTACGGGAGAACCAGTTGTTTCCGTACCGTGTACAGCGTGTTCAGGCACTATCAGCAGCTGATTGGCCTCCACGGGTACACTTCTGCGAATGGTTCATCCAACAATGTGTCAATGCTCATTTCAGTGCAAATGTTCTCTTTACGGATGAGGCTTCATTCCAACGTGATCAAATTGTAAATTTTCACAATCAGCATGTGTGGGCTGACGAGAATCCGCACGCAATTGTGCAATCACGTCATCAACACAAGATTTTCTGTGAACGTTTCGGCAGGCATTGTTGATGTCTCGATTGGGCCCCATGTTCTTCCACCTACGCTCAATGGAGCACGTTATCACGATTTCATACGGGATACTCTACCTGTGCTGCTAGAACGTGTGCCTTTACAAGTACGACACATGTGGTTCACACACGATGGAGCTCCTGCACGTTTCAGTCGAAGTGTTCGTACGCTTCTCAACAACAGATTCGGTGACCGATGGATTGGTAGAGGCGGACCAATTCCATGGCCTCCACGCTCTCCTGACCTCAACCCTCTTGACTTTCATTTATGGGGGCATTTGAAAGCTCTTGTCTACGCAACCCCGGTACCAAATGTAGAGACTCTTCGTGCTCGTATTGTGGACGGCTGTGATACAATACGCCATTCTCCAGGGCTGCATCAGCGCATCAGGGATTCCATGCCACGGAGCGTGGATGCGTGTATCCTCGCTAGCGGAGGACATTTTGAACATTTCCTGTAGCAAAGTGTTTGAAGTCACGCTGGTACGTTCTGTTGCTGTGTGTTTCCATTCCATGATTAATGTGGTTTGAAGAGAAGTAATAAAACGAGCTCTAACATGGAAATTAAGCGTCTCCGGACACATGTCCACATGACATCTTTTCTTTATTTGTGTGTGAGTAATGTTTCCTGAAAGTTTGGCTGTACCTTTTTGTAACACCCTGTATAATAAAGCCCCCTGCCAACCCTCTACAGAGACACTGAAGTACAGGAACAATCTTCGTCAGCAATGCAGCTACTCTGCTGGTTATTAAAACTGCACGACCAGTAAGGATAGTAAATAACGATATTTCCAGTATTGTTTCTACGCAGTATAGTAGCAAGAAGAAGTACAGTATGTAGTGTACCCCGTGACTGGGATATTCGCCTGACTCCAAGTAGGGTGCAGCCTCTCGTTACCGTGGCACGAGAATGTTGAGGATGGTGGGCCCATCTCCCTGGTCGATTTACACCCCCAGAAAAGATACCCGCTTATTTGATAGCAGGCTGACTTCATCTGGAGCCCTTCCGGAGCGACTCGCAGGAGGAAATATCCCCTCCCCGATCTGGCACTCAGCTCTTCACCTGCATGTCCAGGGCTCCACTCAGGACCAGGGAAGTCCATATATTCTGTGTGCTCTTTACGGACTGCTGTTGCTGCGGCCATTTGAATGCCGCCGAGCGCGGAAGTTTACTCCTTTGTCGGTGGAAACTAGCGCAACCAGACAAGTGATACGTTATGTTTACGCCATTCTCGAAGGCTAATAGAGAGAGAGAGAGAGAGAGAGAGAGAGAGAGAGAGAGAGAGAGAGACAAGAAATAGTGTTTTCTTGAAGTTGGGAAATAAGAAATATCTTTCAACTACTTCACTGTTTTCAAAATTAATGTAGCATTTCGATAAAGCTGTATTTCCATATCAGCATGCCAAAATTGATCATTTTACTTCTTCAATCCTACATAGAGCCTAACGCGGAGAAAATGTAAATTATATGCCAGTATTTTACAGCGTCACATTTACAACAGAGATCACGCAGATTAAAGAACAAATAAAATTTGTATTTACTTTAACTGATTGGAGCCACAGCTTTAGAGAAATTTTTGCCTTTACTTGTTCATAACGTTTTCCGTCAGTGTGTTCGAAACACGATACCCATCTTCCCAAAGGCTTCTTATTCTTACACGTACAGTGCTCTAGATCTGATGACAGCAGTGTAACATTTTTCAGCGGCAGTCTTTGCTAATTCCTTGATTATTTCACGATTTCTAATGGTGGCGTATCCCTTGGTCCACCAATTTTACCTTCTTTCGGAGATTTTTTTGTTTCTCATGCTCGCTTTCGTAACGTCAGCTACCTGTTGATAAGATTTCCTGGCAAGGATCAGGGTCTGCATGTTTTGGGGCAATCTTCTGTAATCTGTTATGGTAAGAACATTTTTTTTGTTTTATTCGGACCGTACTCTAGCGCTGTTAGTGCCGCCGGAACTTCTATAGAAAAACTGGGACGGGAAATGTGCCGGACACATGAATGTACAGCCCACTCTGCCACTATCTGTACCTCTGGGGCATCCCTGTAGGTTCCGAAATATTCTGCAAAATCGTCAGCAAGCAATTTTTCACAAATCGCTAAGCTCCGACATATGTTTCTATAGGGGAGAAGGACACAGAGGCTGTTGCTACTATTTCGTTATGAGAGGAATCTGAATTAACATATGTTTACGTTCTTCAGAGAACAGTTACGTCGTCATTTAGACCTGTGAAGTGCAATGTAACTCTGGTTGTTGTGTGCTGTGCCCACTCTGGCCTCACAAGCAGTTCTAGATATCGCAGTACGCCCTACTGCGAACTTTGAGACTGTTCGCGGTGGAAGACGCTTCTGCTTGTGGGCTGCATCTTTAAGAAAATGTCGCGAAACGCAGCAGACGCTGCTGCTGCTGAACGGTAGATGCGAAGGCTTCCAGCTAATTCTCAAGGCTAATCGGATTTAATACAATGCGCATAAAAAGCCGAAAAGACCCGTTATGATTTATCCAATCACTGCAGTCAGTCATCCGTCGAATGTCAGCTGATATCCACCCAGAGAGAATAAATATAACAACATCCTATAAATTACATTTAATCATGGAAGATGTAAGTCGTGGACAAATTCACTGGTATGTCTTAAGGACGTGTGTCGCACACACACAGGTCACTTACAAAACTCTCATCACTACCTGTGTACTGTGCAACAGTCGGACTCTTGCGGAGTTCGGTGGACGTGTACCGGTGTTTGCTCCTCGGCAGCCAAGGAAATACTAACACCACGTGAACGCAGCGTCACCCAGCTCACGTTTCCGCCTTTACCACACGCACGTCGGAAAGACACGAACGTCACACTGATCCCTTACCTACATGTCGGTGCTTATACACCCGCATCGGGGTCGCACTACGTTGTATGTACGCTGCAGCAACGCCCTCAAACGGAAACTTTTCATCGCCCCTTACATCGTATGGAAACTTTATATTGTGCGTGTAAACCACTGTTTATTCAGTTACACCGTGGGCACCTTCGTATTGAAATCTTTTTCCCAACGGTTTGTCAGAATCGAGGAAAGAGTTGGATATGGCACAAAGGAGGGATTGCAAGTGTTGTGTGTTACTGTGGTCTCCAAACCGAAGGCTTGTTTCACGCAGTGCTACAAGCTAGTCTGCATCTCCAAGTTTCTTCATCCCTGCGTAACTACTGCACCCTACAACGTTTGAAGCTTCGCCCCTCCTCCTTGCCTCCATTACCAAAATAACTATTCCTTGATGCCTCACGATGTGTATCAACCAAGACCTTCCTTCAGTCCGTTTGTGCAATTTACATCTTTTGTCAAAGGTTTGAATCCACATCCCTTCTTTAGTTAGGCGATCTATCTAATTCTCAGCATTCTTTCGCAGCATCACGTTTCAAAAGATTCTAGCAGCTAAATGAAACCAGGATCAGCCAAAACTACAGTTGTTTCAGGGTTGCCACGCACTGATCTGAATTAACGCTGGCATTTGCTGAAAACATATCAGGTCATATTTACAGCCATAATATTTCCTGCTAAAAGCTTGGACTTCCGTTTTCTGGGCAAACTTTTGTGGGACGTCACCAGTGAAAGTAATATCCATAGTTTTCATATAATACCACTGCGTTTATGCACCTTGATGCTCATATTTGTTTCTCAATGTACAAAAATGTTTAAATTGGCTCTCTCATAAGAAAGAGAGACAGACTAAGAATTTAAGAGCTATCAGACTTCTCTCTGTGATGTACTAGACGTCGCCGGCCGAAGTGGCCGTGCGGTTAAAGGCGCTGCAGTCTGGAACCGCAAGACCGCTACGGTCGCAGGTTCGAATCCTGCCTCGGGCATGGATGTTTGTGATGTCCTTAGGTTAGTTACGTTTAACAACTTCTAAGTTCTAGGGGACTAATGACCTCAGCAGTTGAGTCCCATAGTGCTCAGAGTCATTTACTAGACGTCCACAAAAAGATCATCATCAACCACATAGAAAGACACTGATTTTCATAAAGCGAAGAAATAATGTGGTTTAAAAGTAAGTGTAGCATAAGGGAGCACGTACTCACAAGGAGTGAACGAACTTTTAGAACTGTGCAGTGAGTATGAATTACTGTTTTTTCTGGGAGTCATAGGTTTCAATTAAATCTCTACTAACAGTCACTGAGGTCACGAGAAGACACTGATTCAAGTGTTGTATACGAGTATTGGAACTTAAATACTGGCAACTATTTATTCACAACCGATGCCAAAGAGTTACATGTTTGCACCTGTTTCTGTCCTTCCAAGTGGTCACCAGCGTTGTCTAGAAACCGTTGCCAGCGACGAGGAAGGTGTAGTATACCGTTAGCAGAACCTTTTCTGTTGATGGTGCGAATGGAGCGGTGTACTGCCTGTGCCTGGTGGATGGTACAGTACTTTCCAGTCCCATCGACCGAACAGAGCAGCCACAGCTTGCGCTGTATGCGCCCGCGCATTGTCGTGCAAAATGATGGGTGGGTTGCGCAGAAAGTGTCGCCGCTTCTTTCGCAAAGCTGGTCGCAGGTGATGCTCCAAAAACGAACAGTAATACTGTGCACTGACGGTCTGCCGTGGATGAACGTAATGCGTTAGGATATCACTATCACAGCCGTACACGAGAAGCACCATAACTTTAGACCTCTCCATTCGCACCATCAACAGCACAGGCTCTGCTCACGGTATACTGCGCCTTCCACATCGCTGGCAACGGCTTCTAGACAATGGTGGTGACCACTTTGAAGGACAGTAACAGGTGCAAACATGTAACTCTCTGGTATCGGTTGTGAATAAATAGTTGCCACTATTTGAGTTCCAACCCTCGTATAATGTCACTTTTATTCAAAGCCCATAATTGCACTGAAGCCACCGCGCATTTTGGTGGTCCATTGGAGATTACGAAAGACGTGAACTGCCTCTTAATAGTGTGACAGCAGTACATCCCCTGGTGGCCACAGGACTGCTGAGGGCTTCTTCCGGCAGGGCGTTCCAATCCTTCCCAAGCGCAGCTGGCAAGTTGTGTCAGGCAAATCCAACACCTTCCATGAAAACCCTGACATGATAGCAAATCCGGCAGTATGTCACATAGCTCCGAATAAATCCCGACATTAAATTAACCAAAGTAATACGATCAACGAGTGAGCAAATGGAATACCACAGGCTAACACAAGAATGCCTAAATGCATGTCATACCTTCCCACCGTGAAACAGACGCAGTTCCGAGGGAAGAAACGAAAACAGAAGCCGAGAGCAGAGTCGTGTAGGCTAGGAGGCCCTACGATAAGGGACAGACACCCACGTCACCAGCCGACCGCCAGATAGAGCCGTCCAGAAGAACAGTGTAGATCTTACGATAACACTAAAAGGACCACATCAGCTGAAATTTTTAGCGTGAGACTATACCCGTCTCTGTTACGTTGCAAACCTTAAAAACATTGCCCCACCACGAAAAGTATAACGTTTCTCATTGGATAGACAGAATTTTTGTAGGAGGAGCTTAAGGTTAACATTGAGACCCTGATTGGTCAGTTGAAAACACAGCCAGATACCTTTTCTTTTAAACCAACTTCGGTAAATTGTAGTAAGGAGAGAGTTGCTTCCGAGACGGCGAGCTGTATGGAGCTGCGCCGCCCGCCACCCCCTGATGCTGCCAAACCAACGACAAGGTAATGAACGCACGCGATGCCGCATGAGAGCGCGTAAGCCTTCACTCAGAACCGAAGAAGTCTCATCTGTTACACCCCCTTTTTACGTAATACTAGTGTCGATCATCAATTAAACTTCATGGTATTCACATTTGCTATTAGAAGTTAAAAATCTGAAACGTGATTATTTTTCTGTTATATAATTATTGAGAAGCCACATCAGCCACTGTAATTTACGACAAGTTAAATAAGTAATTAAAGATAATTGAGGGTCACTGTAGACCATTTTGTTAGTTTTCTCTTTTATGAAACTTAACTTACAACTAGATTATGGATGTGATATGGTATAGGTCATCCTTCGATCCATTGTAGAACTTGGAAACCCATTCAGGGAATATTAGTTCACATTTTTGTTGAACGCAGTTGGTTCTTATCATCCTGTATTAAAATATTTCCTTTTATCAACAGTGCAATTTATAAACAATATTTTGTGAGAAGAATAAAAATTCCAATGGTAAACTTAACTGCCTTTTCGACGTTATTTTACCAGCTAACTAAAATAGGAAAGCCTTGAACCCCTTCCACTAACTTTAGTTAGTATTAAGATCCTGTTACATGGAGTGCAGTGGAGCTGACACTGACGCTGAAATCATTAAGTATTTGATTATATCATCGCTAGTCTCACTTAACTACTCTGAATTCCACATGTCATGTGAGGTCTGGCGTCTCCTTAGCAGCAACAGGTCCCAGGTTCAAACTAGTCAATTCCCTAAAAAACACGCTCAGAGCGTCGTTGCGCGGAAGTGGTAGGGAGACATGATATAGAACAAACAGACATCACGCAGAATGTTAGAAAGTGCTGGAGGATAATTAGTGCCTGCTGACCCTTCGCATCTCTCATGTGCTCGACGGGCAACGAGTGCACGAGTCCATTTGGCGCGTACCGTCTCGTTCCAAGCGCCCATCCACATACGCTGTTGGACGCGGTCGCGCGTTATCATCCGTAAGACCGAAGTCAAGGCCTGATGGAGCCCCTGGAAGTACGCACGTGTGCAGGGAACACAGTGTTACAGTAACGTTGACCGCTGAGCGTCCCGTGTTCAAGGACTTGAAGGTCAGTGCGGCAACACAACATTACGCCTTACCACACCGTAACACCTGGACCACCAAAACCATCATGTTCGGCAATGTTCTTGGGTGCGTTACGTGTTCCCACTTCTTGCTCTATGACAATACGTTCAGAATAATTACTCGGACTGAATCTGCTGTCACCCGAGAGGAACACGCGACCCCATCCTTCGCCGGTCCAGACCCTACGCCCTCGGCACCATCGCAAATATTGCGCCGATGTGCGGACGTCGAGGGAACACGACGTACTGGCGGTCGGGCAGAGACACAGCACTCTAGTGCAGTCACCGTGCCACTTGGAGCGTCAGACTGTGTGCCTTGCAGTCCTGTTGAATGTGGTGGCAATTACACGGGTTGCTCTGCTCTGCTTGACTCATCTTAAACATTGCCCTAGTTAAAGCCATATAAATGTTCTACAGTCAATATGGGCTCTGCTGTAGTTAATCGTGGTCGACTACCTCCTTTCCTTTGGGCAGCTGTACCTATGTTCGAAACATTGCTCTTGCACCTTAAACGATGCTGTGAGCAATTCTACACTCCTGGGCTACACTCTTCACATTTCGTCCTCTTACTTTCTCGAGAATTCTTCCCTGTTTGAACACACCATTCACATGTTGTCTCGTGACCATATTGTAATAAAGACCACCACCATAGCGCGACCTAACTGTTCGCTGATTGACATACGCTACCTTTTTCCCGTTTCTTGAACTTCCTGTGCAGCCAGCCACATTTGACACTATAGTCCCAACGACCTCATGCAATGAGACTTTCAACTTTCTGTGCGCGACTGGAAGAGATCTGGCAACACGCTCCCGCATGTCCATTCACTTCTACCGAGTAGTTAATACGTTACGGTACTTGATCTAGATCGTCCTTAAGCTGCCATTAGACTTCGGCAAGACAGTGGTCAATTGACAATTGAAAAAGGAGTAAGTCTAGGAGGGACATCCCATATTACTGAACCATTCTCAAGGTCGTAGGGGAAGCTACTAGATCTATAATCTGGGAAGTCAAAGATGTAATACGTGTTAACCAACGTACGGGGACCATGTTAACTTTTCTGATGACAACGTGTCTCTGCCTCTATTGTAAGAGAACTTCAACAGCGAATGGAATGACTTGGGAAAGCAAGTCTGAAAGTAGGTCCAAAAAATGGCTCTGAGCACTATGGGACTCAACTGCTTTGGTCATCAGTCCCCTAGAACTTAGAACTACTTAAACCTAACTAACATAAGGACGTCACACACATCCATGCCCGAGGCAGGATTCGAACCTGCGACCGTAGCGGTCGCGCGGTTCCAGACTGTAGCGCCTAGAACCGCTCGGCCACTCCGGCCGGCTGGAAACTGGGTCTCAAAATCAGTTATAGTACACTAAAATCACATAAAGGAAACAATACAAACCAACAGTGAAGTCATAGTACTAGTCAATGAGTTTTATACTTAGGCAGTTGTAGAAACGAGTCGGTAGACAAGAAATAAATAGACGAGCAAAATCGACTTTGATTACTTTTGGTGAAGTTAACGAAGATACCGACATATCCGAAACGCAAGGTTAACACTTACCGTGTGTTATCAATTGTGATAAGGACTTTTATTGATAAAACTATCCAGAAACAAAGTTATTTAGCTCGTAATTATCAGATGCATGTGGGAAACTACTACGAGTGGCAGGAAGCCTGACAAAGACATCATGGGATATACCGGAGTGGAAGACGTAATAACGATTACGATGCAAATGAATTCCATTTGGACAGGACATATAATTAGGCAAATAGATGGTAAAGGGGCAAACGAAGTTCTCCGTTGTATTCTAAGACACAAGAAATGAGCCAAAGGAAGAGGGAATGGAAGGTATGTGGTCGAGTTAGGAAACTTACTGGGGCAACATGGATGCGTGTTATTGGTGACTATAACGCATGGAGAAAGGCCTTTTGCAACTGTGGATCTCATTTGCCTGATGACGATGTTAATATCCTCAGCACTATCGGGAACAAGAGCTTTTATCAATTCCTACCGTTTTTATATCTAAGTATACAACAAATTTCCACTGTCCCCATCACGTCTGTCAATATCTTGGCAGTCACTCGTTTCTGTTTCAGAACAATATTGTGAACAATGTGCATTTAAACGGGATATTGCGCTCTACCTGGGACACTGTTTCACACGAGGTCATTCCAAGAGAGACTTCCCCTCCCCTATTTCTTCCTCAGAGACTTTAACTGTCGACAGCGCCGTCTACACGCTGAAGTCTCAGAGTGTAGGGACTGTTTGTCCAGTGTCTCATTCTCGCTACATATTGATCACTTGTTTGACAGACTGTTGCGTCAGTGTGGTGCGTGGGAAAGAGGTGACAATTTGAATACAAGCGGGAAGGCTGTGTTCCTTCCCCCAACGAGTGTCTAGAGCAGAATACCCACGGAACTCTCTACTAATGACTGAAAATGCGAAATTGTGCATGTTTACAACGTTAGCTCTGACAACAAGATTACCGAAGAAGGTCCCGTATAGCACGAGACGGAATCAGTACTAGAAACAGGTGACGTTCGAATTAACTAATTTCGAATTGATCATCGGTGCCTAAACACCGATGTCCTATAATAATCGACCCACGAACATCTATATTACATGATGAATTTATATAATTTCACTAAAAGGCAATAATGATATCCAATATCATATTTGTCAATAAATAAATAAATAAATAAATAAATACAGGAATCATTACCATTGCATATCCCACGACTTTTTGTATACTTGCTGTAAAAATAACATTTTTCAAGGAAGTTTCCCCTTACGTCTATTGAAAAAGAGCATATCCTGATTTTGACAACAGTCTTAAAGGAGCTGGCGATGTGACCATATAACTCAAATACTTCAGCGCAGTTTTTTGTAGATTTCGATCGGTACTTGCAATGATATGATTGCACATATCTAATGGGTCTTTTTTAAGATCTAGAAGACGTTTCAGATGAAACCTGAACTATTGTAATAAGTGTTTTTGTTTCAGTTTGGATATTATTCTTTTCTTGTGTTATTTTATAATGTTCACACAATGAACAGAATTTCGTTTTTCTGTAGTTAGTTAATTACCTAGTTTGTTAGTTTCATGTTCCATGGTTCACATGTTTGATTAATCTTACTGATGTGGAACGAGTCATTTTACATTCACGTTACACACCCATAAGTAAATATGCCCATATACCATATTTTTAGTACCGCTTGCCACCCATCACTTTCTACAAGTTACAAAATGAGAAATTCTTCTTTGGAATAGGGGTTCAAGGAGAACTGAGTTTGTTTTCAGATTTAGCTTTACTGTCTGTCAAACATGTTCTATCATTGGATAAGTGGCAAAAACTTTGGTAACAGCATTCTCGACCCCTTCTTGTGTGGAAGACAAACTTGATGTGGAGTAGTGAATGTCACTTCTTCTTCTTCTTCTGGTATTGTACTTATGTACCTTATTGTTCCTCTCGAACTGAGGTGATTGTTTACAACAGACTTCATGAAGGAATAAATGTACAGTGAAGCAGTAGTCAAAATGTCAAACTTCTTAAACAAATGTCCACTAAATGATCTTGAGTGAACACCACATAATATTTTTACAGTATATTTTTGAACAGTGAAGACTTTCTTAAAGATGGGTTACCCCAGAAAATTGTTCCATATGACATTATTGAATGAAAATTTGCAGAATGCCAACGAATTGATTTGTCTCTCCCCAATATTTGCAGTGATTCAAAATACAAATGTGGCTCAACTACGTTGCTTTAAGAATTCCAAAATGTGGTTTTCCCATTTTAAACTCTCACAGTATGTACATTAAAAGTTTTGAAGGTTCTGTTCTAAGTATTATTTCCTCGCCATGTGTGAGAACTGAATATTTTGCGTCTTTTTGGTATGATTACAATACTAGTGTCATTCTAAAAAAACATTATTCTGCTTGTTGTATGTACGAGAGCAAGTCGCTTTCATAGTATGAGAAATAGTGGAGCTAAGACTGAGCCTTGTGGAACCGTGTAAATCATTTCTCCACCATCATAAAATCTCCCCTGCTTACATTAGTTGGATTAATAAGTACAACTTTCTGCTTTCTTTTCGTTAGATATGGCATTATTCCTTAGTTTGCTACACAGTCAGTGCCATAAAACATCGATTTATCCAGGAGAAGATTGTGACTGACACAATAAAATACATTAGATAGTTCACAGAACATACGAACTGCTGCTATTTCGTGATTTAGTGCTTGTAAAATTTGTTGCGTGAATGTGTAAATGGCATTCTCAGTTGAGCAACTCTTCTGAAATCTAAACTGCGATTTAGTGACGATATTATTGTTGCTCAAGTGGAATACTATTCTAGGATACATGACCACCTCAAAAATTTTAGTAAGTGATGTCAGTATTGAAAGGGGTCGGTAATTATTCAAATCTCTTATCACCTTGCTACTGGAGTGGTTAAAATACTGCATATTTCAGTGTCTCAGGAAAACTGTCCTAAGTTCGTGATGTATCACATATTTCAGAAAATACAGTGTTTATTGTACAGGAACTAGTCATTACTGCTCTGTCGGAAACCATATCAAATCCAGATGAGTTAAATGCATCAACGTGTTTCCCTTCCTCACTGGCAGTTGTTTCAGCATTTGAAGGCAAAAGTTTGATGATTTGGATTGCCTTCCAAACTGCTAAAGGATCTTGAAGCTGTACGTCGTTGAATCTAGGATCGAACAACATCGATATGGCTAATATGTTAACATATTCAGTTTTTAGCTATCGCTTTTTTCTGTTATGATGTTACTCTTGAGATTCTCTTCAATAGTCTGCATTGGTTATATGGCAAATGATATGAAATTCAAAATACTAATTATTGGGATTACTTTAATGCTTATTATGTACCTTTATACGCAACATTCTCTAGTAGCCATTTTTATAGTAAACAGAATGCCACAACCATCTGCCAGGTCTACAGTATTATAGCTTGTAGTATGCGTGGTGCACTAGCATGGCGTTAATGATAATAGTTAATCAGTAGACAGAGCTGCAAATAACTTTCAGTCACGCAACACGTTGAATTCCACTAGTGGATATTCTTGAATTAGTTTGACGTCTGATTTTTTCTAAGTTCATCAATTCGTTTAAACTACATTACAATCAAATTGAGCATGTGGAAAAAACGATGTATAACTTCGTTCCAAATGCCTTTTTTGCGACATCGGAAGTAGTTATATTCTACACCTATAGCTATAGCTATATGGATACTATGCAAGTCATACTTAAGTGCCTGGCAGAGGGTTCATCGAACCACGTTCAGACTAATTCTCTATTATTCCACGAACAGCGCGCGGAAAAAAACGAACACACATACCTTTCCGTGCGAGCTCAGATTTACATTATTTTATTATGATGATCGTTTGTCTATGTAGGTCGGCGTCAACAAAATACTTTAGCATTTGGAGGAAGATGCTGGTGATCGAAATTTCGTAAGAAGATCCAGTGACAACGAGGAACGCCTTTGTTTTAATGTTGTCCACCCCAAATCCTGTATGATGTCAGTGACACTCTCTCCCCTATTTGTCTATAGTACAAAACGTGTTGTTCTTTACACTTTTTCGATGCGCTCCGTTAATCCTATCTGGTAAGGATCCCACATCAGGCAGTAGTATTCCAAGAGGACGGGCGAGAGGAGCGTAGGCAATCTCTTTAGTAGATGTGTTGCATCTCCTGCCAACAAATCGCAGTCTTTGGTCCGTCTTCCCCCACAACATTTGCTGTTTGTTCTTTCCATTTGAATTTGTTCGTAATTATTATTTCTGGGTATGCAGTTGAATTTACGGGCTTTAGATTCGATAGATTTGTCGTGCAACCGAAGTCGACCTCATTCCTTTTAATATAAAAGTCACAATGGCAACAAAACATCAGTGTTTAAAAGTCCAGATTGGACGTAGTGTAAATATTAATGATCATCGAATGCACCCAGCTATAAACCAGTTTCGGCAATTCATTTAGGTTTTCCGTAATTTGCCTAAACTGCTTGAGGTGAATGATTTTCTTTTCTTGACTGTTCATTTCATTTCATCCACCTACCTCACCAAACAGAAGACGTAAAGAGGGGGTTGGGGTAGACAACAGCCATATTAATGAAGTTAAAACGAATAAATAATTGCGATTAAATTACAGTAATCGAAGATTACTTTAGATTGTATAAAAAAAAAGACGCAGATGGTGAGGATGTGAATGATCTACATCTACATCTACATCTTCATCATGACGATGCTGTTTCTGGCAACTCCTAGGTCAGCATGCAGTAAATGATATTAAGGTAGCAATGGATGCTCGAGGACTGAAGAGCAAAACAAATGAATTGCAACGTCTTATGTCTGGAATCGAAGTGAGGGAAGGTGGGAGCCAGTTAATGGCAGATTGAGAAGTATCTGATCGATAAATCGACATCTGCACTGACGGAAAAAAATTGTATCAGCCAAAAATAATTTAGAGTAATGAAATTTCGGGAATACATTTGTCTAGATTATACACTCCTGGAAATGGAAAAAAGAACACATTGACACCGGTGTGTCAGAGCCACCATACTTGCTCCGGACACTGCGAGAGGGCTGTACAAGCAATGATCACACGCACGGCACAGCGGACACACCAGGAACCGCGGTGTTGGCCGTCGAATGGCGCTAGCTGCGCAGCATTTGTGCACCGCCGCCGTCAGTGTCAGCCAGTTTGCCGTGGCATACGGAGCTCCATCGCAGTCTTTAACACTGGTAGCATGCCGCGACAGCGTGGACGTGAACCGTATGTGCAGTTGACGGACTTTGAGCGAGAGCGTATAGTGGGCATGCGGGAGGCCGGGTGGACGTACCGGCGAATTGCTCAACACGTGGGGCGTGAGGTCTCCACAGTACATCGATGTTGTCGCCAGTGGTCGGCGGAAGGTGCACTTGCCCGTCGACCTGGGACCGGACCGCAGCGACGCACGGATGCACGCCAAGACCGTAGGATCCTACGCAGTGCCGTAGGGGACCGCACCGCCACTTCCCAGCGAATTAGGGACACTGTTGCTCCTGGGGTATCGGCGAGGACCATTCGCAACCGTCTCCATGAAGCTGGGCTACGGTCCCGCGCACCGTTAGGCCGTCTTCCGCTCACGCCCCAACATCGTGCAGCCCGCCTCCAGTGGTGTCGCGACAGGCGTGAATGGAGGGACGAATGGAGACGTGTCGTCTTCAGCGATGAGAGTCGCTTCTGCCTTGGTGCCAATGATGGTCGTATGCGTGTTTGGCGCCGTGCAGGTGAGCGCCACAATCAGGACTGCATACGACCGAGGCACACAGGGCCAACACCCGGCATCATGGTGTGGGGAGCGATCTCCTACACTGGCCGTACACCACTGGTGATCGTCGAGGGGACACTGAATAGTGCACGGTACATCCAAACCGTCATCGAACCCATCGTTCTACCATTCCTAGACCGGCAAGGGAACTTGCTGTTCCAACAGGACAATGCACGTCCGCATATATCCCGTGCCACCCAACGTGCTCTAGAAGGTGTAAGTCAACTACCCTGGCCAGCAAGGTCTCCGGATCTGTCCCCCATTGAGCATGTTTGGGACTGGATGAAGCGTCGTCTCACGCGGTCTGCACGTCCAGCACGAACGCTGGTCCAACTGAGGCGCCAGGTGGAAATGGCATGGCAAGCCGTTCCACAGGACTACATCCAGCATCTCTACGATCGTCTCCATGGGAGAATAGCAGCCTGCATTGCTGTGAAAGGTGGATATACACTGTACTAGTGCCGACATTGTGCATGCTCTGTTGCCTGTGTCTATGTGCCTGTGGTTCTGTCAGTGTGATCATGTGATGTATCTGACCCCAGGAATGTGTCAATAAAGTTTCCCCTTCCTGGGACAATGAATTCACGGTGTTCTTATTTCAATTTCCAGGAGTGTATATTTCAATGATTAACATTGCAGGATCACAGGTTAATGTAAGGGCGAGGTAAGCCGTTGCACATGTGAAATGCTGGTACTTTAATAATCTGTGTAACCGTCAGAATGTTGAATTAAAGCATGCAAACGTACATGCATTGTGTTTTACGGGCGTCTGATGTCAGTTTGTGGGATGGCGTTCCAAGCCTGTTGCACTTGGTCAATACAAGCACGGTTAACGCTGTTTGTAGATGACGCTGGAATTATTGTCCGATGATGTCACGTATGTGCTCAATTGGAAACATAGAGCAGGCGAAGGCAAAAAGGTCGACTCACTACAGAGCATGTTGGGCTCCAATAGCGATAAGAAGAAACAGTCTTAGTACATGATCAGTGACTATGCCTGTCCACACATTGACCGATAATCTGTGCTGGTGAGTTTACACAACCGTAGCGTGGAGATTCTAGTCGACCTAAACCTGGCTTTAACGACTATTAAGGGTTTCGTCTCTGATGAAACAGGCTTCATCTGCGAAAAGCACACACTGGCAACTATGTGGGAATCGACTGTAAGGTACTTTAAGAACCACTGGCTGAATGCGAAACGATGCCTTTAGTCAGCAGGATCATATAAAATTAATTGTTGGTAAGGCGGGTGCCAGGTTGAGGTTCATTAGGAGAGTCCTTAGAATATGTAGTCCAGCAACAAAGGAGGTGGCTTACAAAACACTCGTTCGACCTATGCTTGAGTATTGCTCATCAGTGCGGGATCCGTACCAGATCAGGTTGACGGAGGAGATAGAGAAGATCCAAAGAAGAGCGGCGCTTTTCGTCACAGGGTTATTTGGTAAGCGTGACAGCGTCACGGAGATGTTTAGCAAACTCGAGTGGCAGACTATGGAAAAGAGGCGCTCTGCATCGCGGTGTAGCTTGCTGTCCAGGTTTCGAGAGGGTGCGTTTCTGGATGAGGTATCGAATATATTGCTTCCCCCTACTTATACCTCCCGAGGAGATCACGAATGTAAAATTAGAGAGATTAGAGCGCGCAGGGAGGCTTTCCGGCAGTCGTTCTTCCCGCGAACCATACGCGAGTGGAACGGGAAAGGGAGGTAATGACAGTGGCACGTAAAGTGCCCTCCGCCACACACCGTTGGGTGGCTTGCGGATTATAAATGTAGATGTAGGAGTCAAAGCACTTTCTGTGGATGGCAGCAGTGTAGCTGCGTTTCCTGTATGACTCGCCTTGTAGTAGTTTGCGAAACGATCACTTCACGTGCAGTTGATCGAGTGCTGATTGCAGGAGCAAACACTGCATCCGAAAAGTCTGGAGTCCGGGTAGTTCTCCTCGGCCGTTATACTCTGGTACCAACTTCTCTGCTTCACTTAATCGTTGGAACAGTCTTGGAAACAAGGTGTGAGGCTACGCAGATATTTGGTCCTGCTGTACAACCGTTACGCTTCTCTGCTGCTTCCATTTGCTTGCTCATACACTAAAATCATTTCAGCAAGTTCCATCACCGGGTACAGCTCGATGCTATCTGGGCTGATCGAAGTCAGTACTTCAACTTGTTGCTGTTGTTGTTGTTGTTGTTGTTGTTGTTGTTGTCGTCGTCGTCTTCAGTCCTGAGACTGGTTTGATGCAGCTCTCCATGCTACTCTATCCTGGGCAAGCTTTTCCATCTCCCAGTAACTACTGCAACCTACATCTTTCTGAATCTGCTTAGTGTGTTCATCTCTTGGTCTCCCTCTAAGATTTTTACCCTCCACGCTGCCCTCCACTACTAAATTGATGATCCCTTGATGCCTCAGAACATGTCCCACCAACGGTCCCTCCTCCTAGTCAATTTGTGCCACAAATTTCTCTTCTCCCCAATCCTATTCAATACCTCCTCATTAGTCATGTGATCTACCCATCTAATCTTCAGCATTCTTCTGTAGCACCAAATTTCGAAAGCTTTTATTCTCTTCTTGTCCAAATTAGTTATCGTCCACGTTTTGCTTCCATACATGGCTACACTCCATACAAATACTTTCAGAAATGACTTCCTGACAAATCTATACTCGATGTTAACCAATTTCTCTTATTCAGAAACTCTTTCCTTGCCATTGCCAGTCTACATTTTATATCCTCTCTGCTTCGACCATCATCAGTTATTTTGCTCCCAAAATAGCAAAACTCCTTTACTACTTTAAGTGTCTCATTTCCTAATCTAATTCCCTCAGCATCACCCGATTTAATTCGACTACATTCCATTTTCCTCGTTTTGCTTTTGTTGATGTTCATCTTATACCCTCCTTTCATGACACTGTCCATTCCGTTCAACTGCTCTTCCAAGTCCATTTGCTGCCTCTGACAGAATTACAATGTCATCGGCGAACCTCAAAGTTTTTATTTCTTCTCCATGGATTTTAATACCTACTCCGAATTTTTCTTTTGTTTCCTTCACTGCTTGCTCAGTATACAGATTGAATAACATCGGGGAGAGGCTATAACCCTGTCTCACGCCCTTCCCAACCACTGCTTCCCTTTCATGCCCCTCGACTCTAATAACTGCCATCTGGTTTCTGAACAAATTGTAAATAGCCTTTCGCCCCCTGTATTTTACCCCTGCCACCTTCAGAATTTGAAAGAGTATTCCAGTCAACACTGTCAAAAGCTTTCTGTAAGTCTACAAATGCTAGAAACGTAGGTTTGCCTTTCCTTAATCTTTCTTCTAAGATAAGTCGTAGGGTCAGTATTGCCTCACGCGTTCCAATATTTCTACGGAATCCAAACTGATCTTCCCCGAGGTCGGCTTCTACCAGTTTTTCCATATACTCCTTCCACCTTTCTGCTTTGCCTTCTTTGCTTAGAACTGGGTTTCCATCTGAGCTCTTGATATTCATACAAGTGGTTCTCTTTTGTCCAAAGGTCTCTTTAATTTTCCTGTAGGCAGTATCTATCTTACCCCTAGTGAGATAAGCCTCTACATCCTTACATTTCTCCACTGTAGTTTATTGCAATACAAACACTGTACACCAGGATTGTTTATGCAAGCCATTTGCAGTGGATTAGTTGAGTTATCCCAATCACTACACCAAAGTGCTTGTCGGGCTTGCCTACCCTAAAATCTTAGCAACAACAGTAGTGGTACATGTATTCCATTGTCTGAAGTATCAGAACGGTTTTCGCTTATAATTTTCGATTCGGTCGTTTCCGGACCGGGGTCTTTTGCCACAGATTGGAACACTTAGTCTTCTCCATCATTCCTGAAAGTGTGTATCCTCGTCATTGAATCATCCTGTTGACAGTCATTTTTTCCCTCGCTCAGTACATGAATGGAACAGAACACACTCAGCCATTCACTGTACAGTAGCTTGATAAGGAAGATGTGAAAGTGTGGCTTAGTTCTCAGGCTTAGCACGTGTTGGATGAGACGGAATCTTCCTTGGTGTTCAGGCACGTTATCAATTTTCTAGCCTAGATGTAGTTCATATAGGCAACGGAAATATTTTGCAATTCGTTCTGGATTCCCACACAGATATAAAGTGACATTTTCCCACGAGCAACTGGGAGGCAACAGCCTGCTGATGAGTACGTCAGGTAATAACTTTGTTGTCGAGTCAACTGAATTTCCGTTCTCCAACACTTTGACCTTCGCCGCCACACACTCGGCAAGTGACAGCAGGCTTCAGGCTGTTCGTTGCCAGAGACCGAGAGCCGTCATCTGGTGCCGGCGACTCGCTAACAGCCGCTAACTCAGCTCTGCGTTCCGTGTGGATCGCAGCGGTACGCGGCTACGCGCTGTCGCCGTGACGAATGACGTGTAGTGTGAACCAACGAGAATCAAGCCAACAAACTAATGCAAAGTTTTTGCTCCAAAGGTTGCCCGACCTGACTCAACAATGACAACCCTTACCCTAATTATCGTTCTTATGCGTTAGGTGTGTTGGACTAGCTCTGCTCGTGATGATTTCAAAGCATTTTATTGTTAGTACTCGTCGTCTGTATGTAGCAAGGGGAAAAATACGGGAGTGACTCGTTTGCTGTACTCTGAAGGGTGTAAAGCTGCGGAAGGTGTTTCGGACAATGCAGCTGTAGTTTTGTGATAGCTGCCTTATGCCTTAGTGAATGAAAACTTTTCATGTGGGTGAACTGCCTTAGAAGTGAACGTATGTGTGTCTACGAGGCGATCAGGTAGGTCATTCATTTCGAAAAAGGACAGGAAAAATAGAGACAACTGAGGAACTGATCCTTGATTATTACCGTACCAGAACTTATGATACTGTTGATAAGTTTAACCCAGGGACGCTTCGGGAACATTTTTCCACAGAAATGACCCGTCATTTGGAGCGGACCCCCATCCCTGCTCCACCGCTTGCTCGTTCATACAGTTTCACCTGTGTCAGTTTCCGGTACTGATTGTGATACGAATTGAATAGAAATCTTGCACTTTAGCAAGTCTGGCGCCCATCTCAGTTAGGCATCCCAAGCGGCAGGTTCGACGTCCTATAGTCTACAGCAGGGGTCCCCAAACTACGGCCCGCGAGAGCCAGCAAACCGGGCCGCGTCAGCTGGCCGGACATCCCCGGTATCCGGCCCGCCGAATATTTGAGGTGGTACCTATACTGCCAACAACTGAGTTTCGAGGCCTATCGCGACCAATACACCGCAACATTGGCTCTGCTACTCGCTGCAAGACTACGTAACTAAACTTATTGTTGCTCCGCTTGAAATAACAATGCGTTGACATAGTCTACCTCTGTTACGTATTGCAGTAATATTGTTGTTAACAATGATTTTGAGATGTCGTTAACTTGGCAGGACGCTTTCGTGAAGAATGTGCATTGACATACTTTTTTGTCTGTGAAATTCGCCAGAATAAAATACGCCAGAATTTCGGTCAGGTAAGTCCACCAATCAAAATTATGTAAGTAAAAAAAAAATCTTAGTTCGTTTCAGTGCTAGTTATTCCCACAGCCTTAGATTTTTGCGATTTCATCTTTCCTTTAGCCTTACATTACCGTGACCATGGAGTGCTAGGGTGCTTTAATCCCACTAGGTAGATCTTGGCCCTTATGACGTCGTGGAGGAGTCAATGTGGCCCGCGGACTAAAAAGTTCGGAGACCCCTGGTCTACAGAAATTTCCGAGTTGCTTGGCGCCCCAAGCAACGGCTTGTGTCGTTTGAGCCTTCAGCCGTACAGTAACTGCGGTTTAGCACTTGCAACCGTCCGTGAATCCCAATTATTGCAAACTCTGTGCTAATTGTGTACCACATCAACTGAAGGACGGACAAAGAAGAACTTTTTGGCAAGAGAGACCACAACGATCGATTGTTTTGACCATAATTTAGTTATTCTGCTAAACCATATTTATTCTAACGGAATAAACAATTTCGTCCACCTTCGGTAATTCTCAGATCGCAAAATAATAGCCGTGTTTCTCTGCATGTCCATCTTTTTAGAGACGGTTACGGGACTCGGATCTTCGATACAGCAAGTCAAATCAAACACCTTTCAGCTGTCTAGTTTCCAAACTTATTTTGTTTGGCTACCAGTTTCGGCGGTTTACACCTTATCTTCAGGCCACTGACCGACGTTTAGGAAGATTCCACCTCGGTTCTGGTCAAAACAGGGGCCAGCAGTACTGACTGGTATTAGTAGATTTCTGCTTGCTATAGCAATCACTTATACCATCGCCTGTCGACTGTTTTGACCGGAACCAAGGTGGAATATTCCTACACGTCGATCAGGGGCCTGATGAAGGCCTAGTAAAACGCCGCAATTCGTAGCCACACAAAATAAGTTTGGAAACTAGATGGCTGAAAGCTGTTTGTTTTGACATCCTGTAATCCGTGTTTCAGTCCAACCACTATGGGAATCACGTTGCGGATCAATCCTACCAAATAGCGTATGAAGATAACAGCGGAAACTCTGCCGAAAACAGTGCGGCTGCGATTCCAGCATACCCTGGTGGCTGGAAGAGAATAGTAACAGCTTCGCGTATGTACACAAACACGAAACGGACTTGAGCTTCGTTGAAAGACAGTTTCAGTTCGTTTATGAGTTCAAAATAGCTGGTAGAAGAGTCATTTGTGCCGTACATGGATGCAGTGATTACCGGCAACGGAATAACCCGAAAGATTCCGGGGAATGAACAAACTCGAGCATGAACATAAATTGGAGGTTAGAGTTTCTCAGTGAGTTAATTTTACTCACTTGTCAGTATAATTTAGGACGTTATTATTTGTAACTTTATTTTTGTTATTTTTAGATGTAAACAATGGTTATTCGCAATAGAAGAGCAGATCTTTATGAAATATTTAGAAAAGATGGGCCAGAGCTTTTAAGTAGGAGTCAGACTATTTTGTAGGGATGGAATTCAGAAATAAGAATTTATTAAGTTAGCGGTAACTATTGCTTTTAAAACAATAAAGCAGCTTTATTTTTACGTCTATTGAATGATCTGTTACATAATTGCTGACATGCACAACCTTTTTTCCTCCTCGTTTCAGTATTTGGCCTGGCTCTGTTCCTTTAGTTTTGTCGACACAGAGGAAACTATTTTCAGACCAAGCCCAAAGAAAATACAGAGAGAAAAGGAAGTGACCAGTAAAAACCAGCCGCCGACATCCGAACTGAAGTGGACGATAAAGTGAGCTCTTGAAGTAATGAGGTGCAACAGTAGCAAAAGAAATGTTTGTCATGACGTGGTAGACAGAGGCTTATCAACCTGCAGGAAATTATTAAAAACAGAAATCTAATTGAGGAACGGGCAAAATTCTTTTCTCCTTCAGTCTATAGATTATACGAGTCTTTTCAGTAATTTTCTGTTTGAAAGCATTCATGGAGTTCGAAACAAATCTGTCCATACAGTGAGGAATCAGTGTGCTGCTGCAGAGGGTGTTTGTGCAAATTGTTTCCTCTTATTGGCCAGCACATATTCTACGATGCTTATTGAAGTATAATGTAAATAAAATACACAACTCATCTGCATCACGGGTATCAAAACAGAATGTCAAGTTGGAGAAAATTATGCACATGTGATCAGATAACTTCTGTAAGACGTCATGAGTAAATAGTGATATACTCTATCACATCGCGTTCCCTGACAAAATTGTTTATTCCGCAGCTAAAAAATTCCTTTATGTCAAAATTTCCAACCTGTTGTTGTTGTTGTTATCTTCAGTCCTGAGACTGGTTTGATGCAGCTCTCCACGCTACTCTATCCTGTGCAAGCTTTATCTCCCAGTACCTACTGCAACATACATCCTTCTGAATCTGCTTAATGTATTCATCTCTTGGTCTCCCTATACGATTTTTACCCTCCACGCTGGCCTCCAATACTAAATTCGTGATCCCTTGATGCCTCAGAACATGTCCTACTAACCGATCCCTTCTTTTAGTCAAGTTGTGTCACAAACTACTCTTCTCCCCAATCCTATTCAATACCTCATTAATTATGTGATCTACCCATCTAATCTTCAGCATTCTTCTGTAGCACCACATTTCGAAACCTTCTACTCTCTTCTTGTCCAAACTATTTATCGTCCATGTTTCACATCCATACACGGCTACACTCCATACAAATACTTTCAGAAACGACTTCCTGACGCGTAAATCTACACTCTATGTTAAATTTCTCTTCTTCAGAAACGCTTTCCTTGCCATTGCCAGTCTACATTTTATATCCTCTCTAATTCTTCTATAATCAGTTATTTTGCTCCCCAAATAGCAAAACTCCTTTACTACTTTTAGTGTCTCATCTCCCTCAGCATCATCCGACTTTATTCGACTACATTCCATAATCCTCGTTTTGCTTTTGTTGATGTTCATCTTATACCCTCCTTTCAAGACACTGTCCATTCCGCTCAACTGCACTTCCAACTCCTTTGCTGTCTCAGACAGAATTACAATGTCATCGGCGAACCTCACAGTTTTTATTTGTTCTTCATGGATTTTAATACCTACTCTGAATTTTTCTTTTGTTTTCTTTACTGCTTGCTCAATATACAGATTGAATAACATCGGGTATAGGCTACAACCCTGTCTCGCTCCCTTCCCAACCACTGCTTCCCTTTCATGCACCTCAACTCTTATAACTGCCACTTGGTTTCTGTACAAATTATAAATAGTTTTTCGCTCCCTGTATTTTACCCCTGCCACCTTCAGAATTTGAAAGAGAGTATTCCAGTCAACATTGTCAAAAGCTTTCTCTAAGTCTACAAATGCTAGAAACGTAGGTTTGCCTTTCCTTAATCCAGCTTCTAAGATAAGTCGTAGGGTCAGTATTGCCTCACGTGTTCCAATACTCTTACGGAATCCAAACTGATCTTTCCCGAGGTTGGCTTCTACTAGTTTTTCCATTCGTCTGTAAAGAATTCGCGTTAGTATTTTGCAGTCGTGACTTATTAAACTGATAGTTCGGTAATTTTCACATCTGTCAACACCTGCTTTCTTTGGGATTGGAATTATTATATTCTTCTTGAAGTCTGAGGGTATTTCGCCTGTTTCATATATCTTGCTCACCAGATGGTAGAGTTTCGTCAGGACTGGCTCTCCCAAGGCTGTCAGTAGTTCTAATGGAATGTTGTCTAATCCGGGGGCCTTGTTTCGACTCAGGTCTTTCAGTGCTCTGTCAAACTCTTCACGCAGTGTCATATCTCCCACTTCATCTTCATCTACATCCTCTTCCATTTCCATAATATTGTCCTCAAGTACATCGCCCTTGTATAAACCCTCTACATACTCCTTCCACCTTTCTGCTTTCCCTTCTTTGCTTAGAACTGGGTTTCCATCTGAGCTCTTGATATTCATACAGGTGGTTCTCTTTTGTCCAAAGGTCTCTTTAATTTTCCTGTAGGCAGTATCTATCTCACCCCTAGTGATATGCGCCTCTACATCCATACATTTGTCCTGCAGCCATCCCTGCTTAGCCATTTTGCTCTTCCTGTCGATCTCATTTTTGAGACGTTTGTATTCCTTTTTGCCTCCTTCATTTACTGCATTTTTATATTTTCTACTTTCATCAATTAAATTCAATACTTCTTCTGTTACCCAAGGATTTCTACTAGCCCTCGTCTTTTTACCTACTCGATCCCCTGCTGCCTTCACTACTTCATCCCTCAAAGCTACCCATTGTTCTTCTACTGTATTTCTTTCCCCCATTCCTGTCAATTGTTCCCTTATGCTCCCTGAAACTCTGTACAACCTCTGGTTTAGTCAGTTTATTCAGATCCCATCTCATTAAATTCCCACCTTTTTGCAGTTTCTTCAGTTTTAATCTGCAGGTCATAACCAATAGATTGTGGTCAGGGTCCACATCTGCCCCTTGAAATGTCTTACAATTTAAAACCTGGTTCCTAAATCTCTGTTTTACCATTATGTAATCTATCTGAAACCTGTCAGTATCTCCAGGCTTCTTCCATGTATACAACCTTCTTTTATGATTATTGAACCAAGTGTTAACTATGATAAAGTTGTGCTCTGTGCAAAATTCTACCAGGCGGCTTCCTCTTCCATTTCATACCCCCAATCCATATTCACCTACTACGTTTCCTTCTCTCCCTTTTCCTACTACCGAATTCCAGTCACCCATGACTATTAAATTTTCGTCTCCCTTCACTATCTGAATAATTTCTTTTATTTCATCATACATTTCTTCAATTTCTTCGTCATCTGCGGAGCTAGTTGGCATATAAACTTGTACTACTGTAGTAGGCGTGGGCTTCGTGTGTATCTTGGCCACAATAATGCGTTCACTATGCTGTTTGTAGTAGCTTACCCGCATTCCTATTTTCCTATTCATTATTAAACCTACTCCTGCATTACCCCTATTTGATTTTGTGTTTATAACCCTGTAGTCACCTGACCAGAAATCTTGTTCCTCCTGCCACCGAACTTCACTAATTCCCACTATATCTAACTTTAACCTATCCATTTCCCTTTTAAAATTTTCTAACCTACCTGCCCGATTAAATGATCTGACATTCCACGCTCCGATCCGCAGAACACCAGTTTTCTTTCTCCTGATAATGACATCCTCTTGAGTAGTCCCCGCCCGGAGATCCGAATGGGGGACTATTTTGCCTCCGGAATATTTTACCCAAGAGGACGCCATCGTCATTTAACCATACAGTAAAGCTGCATGCCCTCGGGAATAATTACGGCTGTAGTTTCCCCTTGCTTTCAACCGTTCGCAGTACCGGCACAGCAAGGCCGTTTTGGTTAGTGTTGCAAGGCCAGTTCAGTCAACCATCCAGACTATTGCCCCTGTAAGTACTGAAAAGGCTGCTGCCCCTCTTCGGGAACCACACGTTTGTCTGGCCTCTCACCAGATACCCTTCCGATGTGGTTGCACCTACGGTACGGCTATCTGTATCGCTGAGGCACCCAAGCCTCCCCACCAACGGCAAGGTCCATGGTTCATGGGGGGGATTTCCAACCTATGGTTCAGTGAATGTCTTCACACACCCATCACTTTACGTAGGAGAGCCAAATACATAACATATCGTACTCTTATTACACGGAAGGTATTACATGCTAGACAGACGATAAAAATATTATTGTTATTTCGAACCGCTAGGTGTCGTGGTTTGTGTGCTGTCTTGTACAAAACTAATGCGTTCTTGCGAAAGTTTCCGCTATTATCTTAATACGCTATTTGGTGCCAGCTAAGTCGTCTACTCATCGCAAAAAATTTGTTTTTCTATGGCACCACAACCGATCCGATGTATAACTCCATCATCTGGAAGTAACAATACTATTCCTCAAAGTATTAAAAAAGCCATACAGCGTTGCTTGGTTTGCAAACGAAAGAACGCGTGAGCCTTTAAGAGTCTCCGTTAAAGACGAGCAACGCTTTGTTGCAATGAGGAAAGAGTGGGGCAAAATGTTGATCAACACCTGAAGGTTTTCTTCCTCTCTCGGGAACCGCCGACACTCCGCGCCGTTTTCTGCCAGGGATAGCCGGCTTTGCGAAGCGCACCTCGCTGTCGAATTCTGACTGTACTATAGTGTTACAACGCGAAGATATGCCGTGGCTAGCCCACTGGTCCCGTAGCGGTTCAAATCCCCGTCCGGGCGCGCGGAGTTAGCTTTCCCTATTCAGCGGTTTCTAAACTTTTTTGACAACTGAACACTTTTTTGGTAAGTATTTTACGGGGCCCTAAAATAGACAAAACCTGGTTTTATGTTTCTTCTTTAATTATAAGCCTTTCATAACGTCATACAAAATTAGTTACTTTATACACTACTGACTTTTACAAGAATATACAAAATACACAGTAATGCAGTATGTGATTCTATCGTAAATTTATAAAATTGCTTCCATTTAATGGGAAGTATGAAGTTTTTTCTTTTATTTTTGAACAACTGTTTAATGTAAGGTTTGATAGAAGAGAGTGAAAACTTATGTCAGGTTCAGCATCCAATCTATTGCAGTATTTTGCCTTTGTGCCGGCATATACTGAGAATTCTGTTTCGCGGAAGTATGTTGTTCGGGATGGGAGATGGAGAACCTATGGGGCAAGTTGTGGATATTCATCAAGAACCACACACCAAAAATCAATTGATTTCATGCTCGAATTTGACGTCATTTCTTAAAGGAATACAGAGGATTCATTTCCTGACTTCTGTGAATTAGGTATAAAAGGAATCAGAAACCATAAGTTCATTTTCAGTTTTGTAAACTGCTCTTCAGGAAAATAGTCTCAAAAGATGCATGCAATTCATGCAGACATTTGACTAGATCTTCTAACATTTAGGTCTGTAAAGTTTCCGCCTCACCAACGAACACATTCAGTGTGAAAAAGATTTCTAGTTCTTTCTTGCCAACACAGACGATCCAAAGATTTATTTTTAATGCGTTTATTTTGTTGCTGGTATTGAAAACTGTTGAAAGTTTGCCTTGTAAAATTCATTAATTTTTCAAACATATCTGCCGAAATAGTCTAGCAAAATAGCTAGTCTGAACAACCATGTCACATCGCTCAAACAGTCTCTTAATTTAAAAGAAATGGTGATTAAAGGTTGTAATTCAGCTCTTCGATTAATCTTGTTACGGGATTACCTAGAGATAACCATCAAACCTCGGTGTGGGGCAGTAGCTCCCACAATATTAACACAACATTGATAACAGTCGGCCCTGATAAGTACGTGATTTAAAGTAACTGATTAGTTTCACTGCATCAAGAAAGAGTATTAGATTTGACGGCATCTTCTTTATCGAGGGTACTTATCTACGCAGAATACAATGGCTGGAACTACAGTATGGCCCTTTATCTTTATTGTTCCTGCTGTTTTACCAGTCATTGCCTTGGCCCCATCTGTATCAATATCCACGCAATCGTTCCAATCGAGATGGTTTATTTCAAGAAAAGTTAATCACATTACAAATTTCGTTCGTGATAGTGTCAGCTATAGTCTTAGTTAGCATCAATGCGCACACAAGCAAGTCATCTTTGAGTGAATGTTTGTATGGTTACTTTACAATCATCATCATCAAATCATCATCATCAAATCATCATCATCAAATCATCATCATCAAATCATCATCATCAAATCATCATCATCAAATCATCATCATCAAATCATCATCATCAAATCATCATCATCAAATCATCATCATCAAATCATCATCATCAAATCATCATCATCAAATCATCATCATCAAATCATCATCATCAAATCATCATCATCAAATCATCATCATCTAATCATCATCATCTAATCATCATCATCTAATCATCATCATCTAATCATCATAATCTCCATCATCTAATCATCATAATCTCCATCATCTAATCATCATAATCTCCATCATCTAATCATCATAATCTCCATCATCATAATCATCATCATCTAATCATCATAATCTCATCATCTAATCATCATAATCTCATCATCTAATCATCATAATCTCATCATCTAATCATCATAATCTCATCATCTAATCATCATAATCTCATCATCTAATCATCATAATCTCATCATCTAATCATCATAATCTCATCATCTAATCATCATAATCTCATCATAATCTCATCATCATAATATCATCATAATCTCATCATCATCATAATCTAATCATCATCATCATAATCATAATCTAATCATCATCATCATAATCATAATCTAATCATCATCATCATCATAATCTAATCATCATCATCATCATAATCTAATCATCATCATCATCATAATCTAATCATCATCATCATCATAATCTAATCATCATCATAATCATAATCTAATCATCATCATCATAATCATCATCAAGATGGCCAGTCTAGCAACACAGACTGACTCACCCATTTGCAAGACGAATTTGTTGCGTTGAAAGCGACCAACTAGTTCTTGTTTCATATAGCCTGCGAGATCGTTAATTCGATGCAAAACAGTGCCATTGGGGAGTAGCTCTGTAGAAAGATGCTTTGCAGATTTTTCATCGAATATACAGTGTGTTATGTCTACATCAACATCTACATGGATATTCGGCAAATCACATGTAAGTGCCTAGCAGAGGGTTCAAACCACCTTAACAATAGTTCTCTATTATTCCAATCTCGTACAGTGCGCGTAGAAAACGAACACTTATATCATTCTGTGCGACTCATTTCCCGTCTTTTATTATGATGATCGTGTCTCCCTATGCAGGTCGGCGTCAACAAAATATTTTCTCATTCGGAGGAGAAAGTTGGTGATTGAAATTTCGTGAGAAGATTCTGCCACAACGAAAAACGCCTTTGTTTTAATGATGTCCATCCCAAATCCTGTATCATTTCAGTGATACTCTCTCCCCTATTTCACGATAATAGAAAACGTGCTGCCCTTCGTTGAACTTTTTCGACGTACTCCGTCAATCCTATCTGGTAAGGATCCCACACCGCGCAGCAATATTCTAAAAGAAGATGGACAAGCGTAGTGTAGGCAGGCTCTTTTAAATAGATCTGTTACATTTTCTAAGTGCTCTGCCAATAAAACGCAGTCTTTGGTTAGCCTTCCCCATAACATTTTCTCTGTGTTCTTTCCAATTTAAGATGTTCGTAATTGTAATTCCTACGTATTTAGTTGAATTTACGACCTTTAGATTTGACTTATTTATCGTGTGACCTAAATTTTACTCATTCCTTTTAGCACTCATGTGGATGATCTCTCACTTTTCGTTATTTAGAGTCAACTGCCAATTTTTGCATCATACAGATATCTTTTCTAAATCGTTTTGCAATTTCTTTTGTTCTTCTGATGACTTTACTAGTCGATAAATGACGGCATCATCTGCAAAGAACCTTCGACGGCTGCTCAGATTGTCTCCTAAATCGTTTATATAGATGAGGAACAGCAAAGGGCCTATAACACTACTTTTGGGAACGCCAGAAATCACATTTGTTTTAATCGATGACTTTCCATCAGTTGTTATGAACTGTGACTTCCCCGACAGGAAATCACAAATCCAATCACATAACTGCAACGATATTTCTTAAGAATGCAATTTCACTACGAGTCACTTGTGTGGTACAGGGTAAAAAGCTTTCTGGAAATCTAGGAATACGGAATCAAATTGAAATCCTTGTCAGTAGCACTCAACACTTCATGTTAATAAAGAGCTAGTCGTGTTTCACAAGAAGAATGTTTTGTAAACCAGTGTTGACTGTGTGTCAATATACCGTTCTATTCGAGGTAATTCGTAATGTTCGAAAACAGTGTGTGTTCCAAAACCCTGCTGCATATCGATGTTAATCAAAGGGTCAATAATTTAGTGGATTACTCCTACTACCTTTCTTGAATATTTGTATGACCTGTGGAACTTTCCAATCTTTCGGTACGAATCTTTCGTCGAGTGAACGGTTGTATATGATTGTCAAGTATGGAGCTATTGTATCATCATACACTGAAAGGAACCTATCTGATACACAGTCTGGACCGGAAGACTTTCTTTTGTTACGTGATTTAAGGTGCTTCACTACTACGAGCATATCTACTTCTACTTTACTCATGTTGGCAGCTGTTCTCGATGCGAATTCTGGAATATTTACTTCGTCTTTTTGGGCGAAGGAATTTCGAAAGGCTGTGTTCAGTAACTCTGCTTTGGCAGCTCTGTCGTCGATAGTATTTCAACTGCTATCGCGCAGAGAAGACATTGATTGCGTCTTACCGCTAGCATACTTTACGTAAGACCAGAATCTCTCTACATTTTCTGCCTGGTTTTGAGACAAAGTCTCGTTGTGGAAGCTATTGTAAGCATCTTGCATTGAGGTCCGCGTTAAATTTTCGAGAGTCTGTAAAAGATCGCCAATCTTGGAGATTTAGTGTCCGTTTAAATTTGGCATTTTTTTCGTTTCTGAAAGAGTGCTTTGACCAGTTTTGGTACTTAGGAGAACCAGCTCCGTCCTTTGTTAATTTATATGGTATAAATCTTTCAGCTGCTACTGATGTTATTTCTTTGAATTCAAGAAACATCTGATCTACACTTACATTGTTAATTTGGAAGGAGTCTCTCAGGAAGGCGTCAAGTGAATGTGTTCAAATTGGTTCAAATGGCTCTGAGCACTATGGGACTTAACTACTGAGGTCATCAGTCCCCTAGAGCTTAGAACTACTTAAACCCAACCAACCTAAAGACAGCACACACATCCATGCCCGAGGCAGGATTCGAACCTGCGACCGTAGCGGTCACGCGGTTCCAAACTGACGCGCTTAGAACCGCACGGCCACACCGGCCGGCCAAATGAATGTGTGTCTGCTTTTTTGTATAGGTATATTTTTTCGTTTATGTTTGGAGGATTTGGTGGGTACAATATGTAATCTCACTACGACAACCCTGTGTTCACTAATCCCTGTATCCGTTTTCATGCTAGTTATTACTCAGGATTCAAAAAATGGTTCAAATGGCTCTGAGCACTATGGCAGTCAACATCGGAGGTCATCAGTCCCCTAGAACGAAGAACCACTTAAAACTAACTAACCTAAGGACATCACATACATCTATGCCCGAGGCAGGATTCGAACCTGCGACCGTAGCGGCCGCGCGGTTCCGGACTGAAGTTCCTAGAACCGCTCGGCCACACTGGCCGGCTACTCAGGATTGTTTGTTGCGAAGAGGTCAAGTATGTTTCCACAACTGTTTGCTATTTGCGTGGGCTCATGCACTAACTGCTTGAAACAATTTTCAGAGAATGCGTTTAGGACCATTTCGGACAATGTTTTATGCGTACCTGCGGATTTAACTATGCATTTTCGCCAACATGTCGGGGGTAAATTATAGTAATCACCAACTATCACTGTATAAGTCGGGTAGGTGTTTGAATCAAATTCAAGTTTTCTTTCGGCAACTGTATCATCTGAATTGAGAGGTCGGTAAAAGGATCCAGTTATTTTATTCCGGTTGCCAAGAATGACCTCTGCCCATACTAACTCACAGGAATTATCTACTTCAGTTTAGCGACAGTATAAACTACTTCGAACAGCAACAAACATGCCACCCCCAGCGGCAACTGTGTTTAGCCTATCCTTTCGGAATACAGATTTTTCGCAGTAATTTCGGCTAAACTCATCTCTGGCTTTGGCCAGCTTTCAGTGCATATAGCGATTTGAGCATCAGTGCCTGGAGCTCTAGTACTTTCCCAACACAGCTACGACAGTTTGCACCTGTTGTACTGATGGTTCCTGTATCTATGTTCTTCCTGTGTTCGGCCTGCACCCTTTGAGACTGAAGCCCTTTTTGTGTTTTCCCGAGACGCTCTAACCTAAGAATCCTTCCAGTCCACGCCACACAGCCCCTGCTACCCGTGTAGCCGTCTCCTGCGTATAGTGGACACCTGACCTATTCAGCGGGACCCAAAACCCAACCATCCTTTGGCGCAAGGCGAGAAATCTGCAGCCTACACGGTCGCAGAACCGTCTGAGCCTCTGATTCAGACCCTCCACTCGGATCTGCACCAGAGATCCTGTACACTATGCCACAAATGAAATGGTGAGTTCTGCTTTCATCTCGCAAGCAAGATGGGCAGCCGTTACCACTTCTGTTAACCACTCGAAACCAGAGGGGGATCTCTTGCGATCCAAAGCGACACTCATCACTGGTACCAACGTGAGCCACAATCTGCAGCTGGCTGCACCCTGTGCTCTTCATGGCATCTGGAAGGACCTGTTGCACGTCTGTGATGACTCCACCTGGTATGCACAGAGAGTGCACGTTGGCTTTCTTCCCATTCATGGCAGCCATGTTCCTAAGGGGGGCGCCATAACCCACCTAACATGGAGCTCCCAACTACCAATAATTCCACCCCTCTGCGATTGCCTGGATCTTTCAGGCTGAGTGGTTTACTCTGAAACATGACAGGCGACGGCATCTGGCTGAGCGAGTGTCAGCCACAGACAGCGCCTGTAACCTGTTTGTCAGACAAACCGGGGAGGCCTTACCTGAAGTCCCCTGGGAAGCCTTTCGCGGCAAGCCACGCCCCAAAGCGACCTGCCAGCCTATCACGGGTGAAGGGTCAGCTTCAGTGCGAGCAGTAACTGGGCTGTCCACCGTTTAGGACGGATCGGAGGATTCTGACGTGCCGGACATCTGTTGGATCCCTACAGCTGGCCCACAGCAGTGGTGCCCATCCACTGCAGCCTCAAGCTGTGTAACTGAAGACATCACAGCCTGGAGCTGAGAGCGAAGTGTCGCCAACTAGGCTGGTATCCGCGCACATCATCACAGTCTGTATCCATGCTAAAGACCAGGAGTCTTTAAATTTTTTAGTCCGCGGGCCACATTGACTCCTCCACGAAGTCCTAAGGGCCAAGATCTACCTAGTGGGATTAAAGCACCCTAGCACTCCATGATCACCGTAATGTAAGGCTAAAGGAAAGATGAAACCGCGAAAATGTAAGGTTGTGGAAATAGCTAGCACTGAAACGAACTACGATTTTTATTTAATTATATAATTTTGATTGGTGGACGTACCTGACCGAAATTCTGGCGTATTTTATTCTGGCGAATTTCACTGACAAAAAAGTATGTCACTGCACATTCTGTATGTATTTTATAACGTAATCAAAAGAAAGTGAAGCCTTGCTTAAGAAGCATCTTCCATAATGATTGATTACTAAGGCTAGTCGCCGAAGTGGCGTCCATTTGAAAGACTTGCACCACACTTTTGAATAGAATAAAATGCAAAGAATTTTTTTACTTGAAATGTTTTCGCCAACCTTTTTTTTTTCACTATCGCACGGAGAATGATGTGTCTGTTTATTGTGGACAGCCGCAAGTTTAAGCATGAGCTTCCGCTTTGTAAGGATAGAGCTCCGACAATGTCGCGGTGCCTTGGTCGCGATAGGCCTCCAAACTCAGTTGTTGGCAGTATAGGGCATCATCATCAGTTATCTGCCGTATTAGCAGGTCGTTTGCCTCTCCATTTTCTGCGATCCATTGCTTCCTTCTTAAGGCTGCTGTATGTTGTACCGTCCATCATGTCATCCAGTATCTGGAACCTCTTCCATCATCGCTTCCTTTTCCCTTCTACATAACAGTAAAGGCGCCACCTCAAATATTTGGCGGGCCGGATATCGGGGCTGTCCGGCCAGCTAACGCGGGCCGTAGTTTGGAGACCCCTGATCAAGACCATGGAAAACTTCGTTACTCAGAAAAGCGGACAGTCAAGACGTGGAGCAGAGCTCTCTGGTAGACCCTGCCGAAAACGCAAGAACCGTGTCTAATAAAATAGATTAATATGTGGAGATATGGAACACTGAACTACCGAAGCACTCACCTGAGACTAAATAATTCGCTATCCATTTGGAACTTGTAATATGACACAAAATCGGTTTACTTTCAGACGCAGAAAGCTACGAGAACTGTGTCTATTAGATATTAAATTAACACACCGAAACTCAAGAAACTAAGCTATCAAAGCACGCAGACGAAATTATACAATTCGCTCCTAGTTAGGAACTCGTAGAAGTCACAAAATCTGTCGATTTCCTGTTGTTGCTTGTGTGTGCGTGGTTGCTGCTGCCAGATGGTTTCATTGACTTGTCAGTGATAACGCGCACTTAGCCCGCTTGCGCAGCGCGATAGCTGACCAAATACGATGACTCCGTGGCTTTTTAATTCACAGTTTGAGTCACATACTTTATAGATTTTTGACTTCCTAATAATAGTTTTTTCTAATGTATGAAAGATTCTTCATTCTTTTTCTTGCAATCGAGAATTACAGTTTCTCAATGTGAACGCATCTTAGCAGGTACCATGAAAATATACCACGGAAATACTCTGGAGTAACTTTCTACATAATATGTCAAGAGGAAAAGAGTAGAGCTGTGAGAATTGAAAAATCTGAGATTGATGTAAGATTTGTCGTATTTTCTTTTCTTTACCGTTGGAGGGTCGTTAGATATCTTACTGCTTGGAGCCACAGAGCTTGAAGTCGTTACATCATATTCTTGAATCTCGTAGTCTTTATCGACAATATTTGAGGTGGATGCCGTATCTTCCGGGTGAACCATCTTAGAACTTTCGATGCAAGATTTTCTTGCGATACCTTTAAACCAATTCTCCATTCTATCTTTTAAAATCAACAGTTTAATTTTACAATATGACAGACACAGAATAATATCGCCACAAGGTACTGAAATTTACAAGTGCGGTCCTGGAGCGGTGCAGTGTGCACGTATTCGCCGCGCCGAACTGGACTGCTTGTTGCAATCGCGAAACACTGGTTCCTACTGTGTACTGCGCGGCGCGTGTTTACAGACCGAGGTGACAAAAGTCACGGGATAGCGACACGCACATGTACAGATGGCGTTAGTATCGCGTACACAAGGTATAAAAAAAAAGCCGTGCACTCGTGGATCTGTTATTCCTAGTGACGTCATTCCTGTGAAAAAGGTTCCAACGTGAATATGACCGCACGCTGGAATTAACAGACTTTCAACGAGGAATGGTAGTTAGAGGTAGACGCATGGGACATTCCACCTCGTAAATCGTTCGGAAATCAATATTCCGAGATCCACATTGTCAAGAGTGTGCCGAGAATACCAGATTTCAGGCATTACCTCCCACCACGGATAATGCTGTGCCCGACAGCCGTCGATTAACGACTGAGAGCAGCGACGAGATGTCAGTGCCAACAGATCAGCAGTACTGCGTGAAGTAACAACAGAAATCAGTGTGGGACGTACGCTGAACGAATCCATTAGGACAGTGAGTGGAAATTTGGGCTTTAATGGGCGGTGGCAGCAGACGACCGACGCGAGTGCCCTCTGCTAGCGGCACACGACGTCGCCTGCAGCGCCTCCGCTGGGCCCGTGGTCATATCGATTGGACCCTAGACGGCTGGAAAACTGAGGCCTCGTCAGACGAGTCCCGGTTTCTGTTGGTAGGGTTCCAGTGTGCCGGAGATCCCATCGACCCGATTTGTCAACAGGACTCTGTGCACGCTGCTGGTAGCTCCATAATCAAGTGGGCTGTGTTTACGTGGAATGTACTGGGTCGTCTGGTCCAAATGAAACGACCATTGACCAGAAATGGTTATGTACGGCTACCTGGATATCATATGGCGTCACGCATGGACGTTGTGTTACCAAACGACGATGAAATTTTTATGGAGGACAATGCGCAGTATCACTGGGCCACAGTTGTTCGTGATCGGTTCGAGGAACAATTCGAGCGAATGATGCGGCCACCTACATCGCCCGACATAACGGCTATAGAGACAGCTCGGCGCGAAACGAATATTTCGGCAGGAGACTTCCGACGACTTGTCGAGTTTTTGCCACGTCGAGTTGCTGCACCACGGAGGGGAAAAGGAGACCCGACACCATTGCAGGAGACACCACATGACTTACCAGCCCTGTTGTGTAGCCCTTGGCGATGAAGCGTAGATGGCGAAGGTATGGTATCTTTCGAGGCGGTCTGTGAGGACAGAGGGAGGTGGAGAGCATAGGGGATTGTTCGTCGCTGATGTAGATGAGACAACGCGCAGAGAGAGAGAGAGAGAGAGAGAGAGAAGAGAGAGAGAGAGAGAGAGAGAGAGAGAGAGAGAGTGGGGGGGGGGGGGGCGGGGGGAGAAACCGTCAACACAGCCGCTAGCCGCTACATGTAAAGGGTGACAATTATTGAACTACATGAAAAGAAAAACGTAAATTAGTTACAAAACACGGCGTGTACACACTTTATTCACCACGTAAATGTCACTACAGATATTCGGATCTATCTTATGACATGTTGGATATGCCTGCCATCATGGGCGATGACGTGGCTCCGACGAATAGCGAAATTCTGCACGTCGGAACATAGATGTTGTCCACGACCTCTTGAATGGCTGTTATCAGCTCACTAATGGTTTTGCGGATAATGCTGTACACCTTGTCTTTGATACAGCCCCACGAAAGGAGTCGAATGTGTTCAGATCCGGAGAATATGGCGGCCAATCGAGGCCCATGCCAGTGGCCTCTGGGGTAAATTAACTAAATAAAAATTACCTTTATTAAACAAGTTACATAAGATAGAATTAAACTACCCCAGAGCCAGTGTGCAGTCCCCAAGGCCAGAGCCAGAATGCCCAAGGGGCTCCTCCAGAACATCAGACACACACTGCTCCGATGGGGTCGGGCATCGTCTTGCATGAACCACATGTTGTCGAAATCAGGGTCACTTTGGATAATGGGGATGAAATCATCTTCCAAAACCTTCACATACTGTTCGGTAGTCGCCGTGCCGTCAAGGAATATCGCACCGATTATTCCGTGACTGGACAATGCACACCACACAGTCACCCGTTGAAGGTGAAAATTCTTCTCGATCGCGAAACGCGGATTCCCAGTCCCCCAAATGCGCAAATTTTGCTTATTAAAGAACCCATCCAGATGAAAGTGGGCTTCGTCGCTAAACCAAACCAAACTGCACCATGCACGCAGTAATTCCCATAGTGCCCCGCGGCCAATCGCGCAGTTTGAACGTCATAACGGAAACCGTTCAGAATTTAGGAAGATTTTATTTCATCTACTTCAGTAACTGTCAGGCTGTATCTGTGGAGACGAGTGTCGAATCGCCACATACCTACTGGTAGATGATAGATTCTTTAATTTTTAATTTTTGATCGTTGATTTATTGTCTATTGATTATGCTTCTTGTCGCCTCATTTTCAGCTAGTTTGCACTTTGTACAAAAACTTACTTTTATAAAGCAAACATTGGTATGAGATTTATAAGATTCTTTTTGGAGTGTGCGCTTGTCAGCACTTTGTGTTCTTCAAGTTGATGTTATTTTGGCGGTGCCCCTGCAGAGGTCTTGAGAAGCCGCAGAGAACGCTCTGAGTATCGCCGCCCTAAACCAGCATCATTATAGTTGTCGACGTGGCCCGCTTTGTTCAAACAACAACTAGAAAATCAAACTTCCACCTCTCCATAGGGCGACCAATTAGGTTCTGGAGCAACGACTTTGAGAATGGACTTCTGCCTCCCATACGTAGGAAGTACTCGTATCAGTAGCCTTTCGCTTTTCAATCTTTTGACTTGTATTAAATATCTTAATATTTTTCCTGTGTCATAGTTTTTTTTATTTCATGTCCATGTCGCTTTCATTACTTTCAGTTACACAGTTTGCATAGCTGTCTTCTCATAGGCCGAATTCAAATGGCTCTGAGCACTATGGGACTTAACATCTGAGGTCGTCAGTCCCCTAGAACTTAGAACTACTTAAACCTAACTAACCTAAGGACATCACACACATCCATGCCCGAAGCAGGATTCGAACCTGCGACCATAGCGGTCGCGCGGTTCCAGACTGAAGCGCCTACAACCGCCACGCCGGCCGGCCTAGGCTGAATTCTCACTGGAACTCCCATCACTTTATAAAAATTTCACTTGTGTGTCCAGTCTGGTTTCACTGGTCCATGTCCTGTTTACAGTGTCTCACAAGAGTTCTTTCTCATGCATTCATATGCATTATGGGATCAGTAACACAGGTTAACAGTTTAATCTCCTTGATTATGTTATTGTCATTTAAGTTTGTGGACGGAGTGGGTTTTATAGCTACCAATATAGACAATAATAATGTGTAGTGATAAGGGGCATGAAGGGTGTCACCCCTGGTTAATGACCGCTTACGTTGACCTTCGGCCCCGACAGGCAACACAAGTATCCGTATGTAAACTCCACACAGATTTTTTTTTGGAGGAAGTGAATAGCACATCTCTTACATTGTTTCCCAAATCGTGAGTCCAGACTGTTACTCAAATGCTTTTGAGGTGTCAGTGAACAAAATACGGGTTCATAATTGGATGGCCGGCCGGAGTGGCCGAGCGGTTAAAGGCGCTACAGTCTGGAACCGCACGACCGCTACGGCCGCAGGTTCGAATCCTGCCTCGGGCATGGATGTGTGTGATGTCCTTAGGTTAGTTAGGTTTAACCCAGATAACCCTGACGTCCTTCTGGAAGGACGACGTAACTCACTGTTGAAATTATTTTTGCGAATAACGCATTGTTGCAACGGACTGTGACGCATTGTTATATGAAGTAGGCAGAGTCAGTTGCGCGCTGCGACAGTCAGTTTGACACTGTCGTCCATAGTGAGTGAGAAACTGTGTCTTGAAAACAGGGCCGATTTTACCATAGACGAACTGACTGACCTTATCACCGATGGGTATGTATATTTTCTTTCATATTGCGTCAATAATTCTGGAACTTGTCATATAATATCTTAAAGAATTAACCTATATTATTTATGGGCTCATATTACGATATTACGATTGAAAGTTTTCGTCACTTGTAATTCAATAATATTTTCAGCCGTCCTTCCAGAAGGACGTCAGGGTAATATGTTGTCATTTTGCATTCACAGAAAACGTTGTACACTTATTGAACTTTTGGACATGTTAGAATCAAAAGATGAGGAAATACCCAATACTGGTGTGAATGTAACATTACACCCTCCTATAAATACAACCGATGACGTGACAGATGAAGATTAGGGTGCTGAAGAAAGTCCAAGTGTAGATAAATTACCAGCAAGTCAGCTCAATGATACTGTGCTACATGACCTAAAAGAGAGGGGTGTGGAAGCAACAGGAACAATAAGAGGAAACAGAGTTTGTAGATAAAATGATAAAAGAAAATAGAGGATCATATGAGATTTGTTCTGACTCAGCATCCAGGATTTCCATTGTACGCTGGAATAATTACAATGTTGTTACTGTAGCCACCAACGTTGAAAGAGTGCAACCACTACGCTCTGTAGCAAGATTTTCCAGGGAACAAAAGAAAAGGATTAGCGTACTTGAACCTAACTTATTACACTCCTACAATACTCATATGGGAGACATAGATCGAACCGACCAAAATGATTCCCTACATAGATGCTCTATAAGAGGGAAAAAGTGGTATTTCCCGATCATTGGACATTTTATATATATTGCAGAGCAAAATGCCTGGGATCTTTACAAGCACAACGAATAACCCATAGATCATCTGACATTTCGTTGTCAAATTGTCACTGCAATTCTTGAAAGTATCAAAAGAGTCACTACCAGCAGAGAATGCCCTAGTAAGAGGGCAAAACTAGATTCTAGATTCTAGATTTGACGGAAGAGAACATTATGTTGCTGAATTACCAACGGACGAGATAACAAAAAAGAAGAAGCAGCTGAAATGTCGAAGTTGCCACAAAAAACTACTATGTGCGTAAAATGTGACGAACCACTTCATGTTTGTTGCTTTTTGTCTTATCCTACTATTGCATAAAATATGTGTATAGGTTTTTTCTTTGTTTTTTGTATTTATTAGCTGTTTTAGCCCATAATTCAAATTTATTTATGTTTATTTGAAAGTATAAAAAACCAAAACAAGTTAACTGTGCAATGTCATATACTTTAAAAACATGTTCCCTTATTGTCCTGACGTCCTTCTGGAAGGACGTCCTTCTGGAAGGACGCCCATTTTTGGAAATACTAAATAAAAATAAATACTCAAAATTGTTTTTACTTTCTTCCTTACAACCTTGTGAATGAATGTAGATAAGGTATAAATCAATTTTTGAAAAACAAATAATTCAGGACTATCTGGGTTAAGTAGTTCTAAGTTCTAGGGGACTTATGACCACAGCAGTTGAGTCCCATAGTGCTCAGAGCCATTTGAACCATAAGTGGATGAATTGTATTAATATAAACACAAACTCTCTACAAAAACTGTCTTTGCTGAGACTATGCTGCTCTCGCAGTAAAAGTGCCTCGCGAACGGTGCTGAAACACCTGGAAATAGTTTCTGCGTAAAATTTATATGGTGCTGTTAACGGATTTATTCCACTAAAACTGTGATCATGGAAAATCGCTTAAACGAAATGCCGGGATGGTTTCTTTGAGAAGACAAGACCGGTTTACTTTCCCACCCGGAGAGTGTGCTTCGCACCTAAAGGAATAGTCATTGAAGGGACGTTTGACTTGATCTTCCTTTTATCCTGCTGTTTGTCGGTCCAATACTGGAACAGCTTTCTGCAGTTAAATATGCAATCTTTCGTTTGTCTACCCATGATCAGCCATACAAATGCTACAGACCACGTCCGAATCGGTTCATACACTACTGAGATCAGTTCTGTCTTCGCCCACAGTAAAATCTCCGTAATATTATTTACTCTCATTACGGCAAAATGCGTATTAATCAGGAATCCAGCGCCACTGTCATTTCAGTCTTCACGTCGCTCCTATTGCCCAGCCGGGAAGCGCGTGCCGAAAAGCATACCGTTTCATCGCTGGGAATAGTCTTTGGAGGCGGAAGTTGTGTGGCTGTAGGAAGATACAAGGCGAGTTAGATAAAATTTCTAGTTGGTGTCACGAATACTAGCTAGCTCTAAATGTGGGGAAATGTAAGTTAATGCGGATGTGTAGGAAAAACAAACCCGTAATGTTCGGATACAGCAGCAGTAGCAGCGTCGTGCTTGACACAGTCAGGGCGTTTAAACAGCGGGCGTGACGTAGCACAGCGATATGAAGTGGGACCAGCACTTGAGGATTGTCTTAGGGAAGACGAATGACCGACTTCAGTTTACTGGGAGAATGCGGGGGAAGTGTGGTTCATCTGTTAAGCAGACCGCATATAGGACGGTAGAGCGGCCTATTCTTGAGTACTCCGCGAGTGATTGGGATCCGTAACAGGTCGCATTGAAGAAAGACATCGAAGCAGTTCAGAGGCGGGCTGCTAGGTTTGTTACCGGCAGGTTCGAACGACACGTGTTATGGAGATGCTTCGGGAACTGAAATGGGAGTCCTGGAGGGAAGGCGAGCCTCTTATCGAGAAAAACTACTAAGAAAACTTAGAGAACCAGCACCTCAAGCTGACTGAAAACGATTCTTCTGCGGCCAACATATTTTGCGCGTAAGGATCATGAGGATAAGATACGAGGAATTAGGGCTCATACCGAAGAATAGAGACAGTCGTCTTTTCCCTCGCTCTACTTTTGAGTGGAACAGGAAAGGAAATTAGTAGTGGTACATGGTACCCTCCGCACGCACTTACGATGGCTTGCGGAGTATACAGGCTGTTACAAAAAGGTATGGCCACACTTTCAGGAAACATTCCTCACACACAAAGAAAGAAAATATGTTATGTGGGCATGTGTCCGGAAACGCTTACTTTCCACGTTAGAGCTCATTTTATTACTTCTGTTCAAATCACATTAATCATGGAATGGAAACACACAGCAACAGAACGTACCAGCGTGACTTCAAACACTTTGTTACAGGAAATGTTCAAAATGTCCTCCGTTAGCGAGGATACATCCATCCACCCTCCGTCACATGGAATCCCTGATGCGCTGATGCAGCCCTGGAGAATGGCGTATTGTATCACAGCCGTCCACAATACGAGCAAGAAGAGTCTCTACATTTGGTACCGGGGTTGCGTAGACAAGAGCTTTCAAATGCCCCCATAAATGAAAGTCAAGAGGGTTGAGGTCAGGAGAGCGTGGAGGCCATGGAATTGGTCCGCCTCTACCAATCCATCGGTCACCGAATCTGTTGTTGAGAAGCGTACGAACACTTCGACTGAAATGTGCAGGAGCTCCATCGTGCGTGAACCACATGTTGTGTCGTACTTGTAAAGGCACATGTTCTAGCAGCACAGGTAGAGTATCCCGTATGAAATCGTGATAACGTGCTCCATTGAGCGTAGGTGGAAGAACATGGGGCCCAATCGAGACATCACCAACAATACCTGCCCAAACGTTCACAGAAAATCCGTGTTGATGACGTGATTGCACAATTGCGTGCGGATTCTCGTCAGCCCACACATGTCGATTGTGAAAATTTACAATTTGATCACGTTGGAATGAAGCCTCATCCGTAAAGAGAACATTTGCACTGAAATGAGCCTCGACACACTGTCGGATGAACCATTCGCAGAAGTGTACCCGTGGAGGCCAATCAGCTGCTGATAGTGCCTGCACACGCTGTACACGGTACAGAAATAACTGGTTCTCCGGTAGCACTCTCCATACAGTGACGTGGTCAACGTTACTTTGTACAGCAGCAACTTCTCTGACGCTGACAATAGGGTTATCGTCAACTGCACGAAGAATTGCCTCGTCCATTGCAGGTGTCCTCGTCGTTCTAGGTCTTCCCCAGTCACGAGCCATAGGCTGGAATGTTCCGTGCTCCCTAAGACGCCGATCAACTGCTAACGTCTTCCTGTCGGGACACCCTCGTTCTGGAAATCTGTCTCGATACAAACGTACCGCGCCACGGCTATTGCCCCGTGCTAATCAGTACATGAAATGGGCATCTGCCAACTCCGCATTTGTAAACATTCCACTGACTGCAAAACCACGTTCGTGATGAACACTAATCTGTTGATGCTACGTACTGTGAAAGGTGGCTACACTGTGCCACTGCGCCAGAGATTGCGCCAAAGAGTACTATTAAGCCGCCTCCACAGTGCTTGTTAAGAGTTCGTAGAAGTCAGTGATTGTCGAGAATTCATAGCAGTCAGTGCTTGTTATGAGATCGTAGAGGACAGTGCTTGTTGGGAGTTCGTAGCAGACAGTGGTTGTCGAGAGTTCATGGCAGTCAGTGCTTGTCGAGAGATCGTAGAAGTCAGTGTAGCTGTCGTGTCGTGAAGTCGGAGTGAGATGTGGTAGTAAAGAGTGTTTGTTCTATGTTTTATGCAGTTATTTGGATGGGAGAGATAGCAGATGTTGTTGTAATGATCAGAGTGCATTTCGTGAATATATATGAAGGTAAAAACCACAATGTTCTTTTATTATTTGTGTGTTTGAAATAATGCGTCACTACAGGTTCAGTCAACAAAGCATCTGGCTTGTGTTCTTGTATTAGAGTGAATTCTGGTTTTCTTGCGTAATTATAGTTTTTCTAAATTTCTTTTGTCACGTCAGTATAGTTGGTATTTAAAAATTCTTGTCTTGTTGGAGAAGAACCGTGCCAGATGTGGACGTTGAGTCACACTCCCACATACAGAACAGTTACATTTGTGCTTGGATTTTGTAGGTTTTATAGTTGCTGGGGACTTAATTAATTAACTGTGTTTACGAAAATTTTCTTACATTGTTTGTTGCAGTCAGATAGCGTAATAATACTAGTCAGGGCCAACCGATTACGAGACACTGCGTAATCGGACAGACAGCTAAAAAAAAAAATCATTTTCAACATATATTTAATTAAGCCCCCATGCAACTGATGTGCTTGATGCTAGTACTGTAGAGCAATGAGTCGCATGTCAACACAAACACCGAAGTCAACATTACCTTCCTTCAATTGGGCCAACTGGCGGTGAATCGAGGAAGTACAGTACATACTGCCGAAACTAAAATGAGCTCTAACATGGAAATTAAGCATTTCCGGACACATGTCCACATAACATCTTTTCTTTATTTGTGTGTGAGGAACGTTTCCTGAAAGTTTGGCCATACCTTTTTGTAATACCCTGTAGATGTAGAAGGGGAGAGGGGGGGGGGGGGGGGGCGTTCGGGTGAGCGTAGGCGTTTCAGGATCGCTGTTCTGCAACTAACGGGCGGCTTCGTTACGACATGCACGTGCTGCTTCTCTTCATCAACGGTTCTGACGTTAGATCCCTCCTAGCTCCTTATCGGGGCCATTAGGCCTTAAAAACACAGCAGCTTAACTTTTGTAGCAAAACAGAAAGGAAATTATAGGTGGATATGGTGTAATTACAAACTAGGCGTACTCTCCTGTGTTCTGGCGTAACCACAAGCGCCGGAACGAAGATGCAGTACGCAACACCAGAGGCGGCCGTAAGGAAACGTCTGCCAGTTGTGCGCAGAATTGGACCGCGCCACACCAAGACCGACACCTGGAAGAAGTGAATATGTGCCCCGATCCTGATAGCCTCGGCCGCTCAGGTCGGCCCAGTCTGCTGCGGACATTAGCGATACGCTACCAAATTGTTGTGATCCGTGTCAAGTGCTTACTTGGACTTTTTGTGTAGCAAGAACTGTACTGTTTTCATGTCGCTTATCGCTAGCGACGTTCGCCGTAATCGCAGTTAAGTATTGTCAATTTTATTTCTAGAAGTAAAACTACTAATGTTATTTGTTTGAACTGTTGTATAGCATTCCGACGAGGATGGAATCCAGTTATGGGGTCTTGCCCACTCGTTGCTTATAGGGTGCCTAAAGGATGTTACGTTCTCGCAATCCTATACAACAATTTAAACAAATCTACATCTGCATCTACATCTGCATACATACTCCGCAATCTACCATACGGTGCGTGGCGGAGGATACCTCGTACCACAACTAGCATCTTGTCTCCCTGTTCCACTCCCAAACAGAACGAGGGAAAAATGACTACCTATATGCCTCTGTACAAGCCCAAATCTCTCTCTTATCTTTGTGGTCTTTCCGCGAAATATAAGTTGGCGGCAGTAAAATTGTACTGCAGTCAGCCTCAAATGCTGGTTCTCTAAATATCCTCAGTAGCGATTTACGAAAAGAACGCCCCCTTTTCTCCAGCGACTCCCACCAGAGTTCCTGAAGCATTTCCGTAACACTCGCGTGATGATCAAACCTACCAGTAACAAATCTAGCAGCCCGCCTCTGAATTGCTTCGATGTACTCCCTCAATCAGACCTGATAGGGATCCCAAACGCTCGAGCAGTACTCAAGAATAGGTCCTCTTAGTGTTTTAGAAGCGGTCTCCTTCACAGATGAACCACATCTTCCCAAAATTCTACCAATGAACCGAAGACGACTATCCGCCCGCCTTCCCCACAAACTGCCATTACATGCTGCAACATTAGTAGTTTTATTTCTGGAAAGCAAATTGACAATATTTGACTGTAATTACAGCAAATGTCGCTAGCGATGGGCGACATGAAAACAGTGAAGTTCTTGCTACACACAAAGTCCAAGTAAGCACTTGGTAAGGATCACGACAATCTGATAGGGTACCACTAATGCCCGTAGCAGACTGGGCCGATCCGAGAGGCCGAACCTAACAGGAGTGGCACTTACATTCGCTTCTTCTTGGTGCGGCGCGGTCCCAGTTCCGCGACCATTGGCCGACGTTTCCTCACCGCCGTGACTGGTGTTGCGTACTGGAATTGGCAAACAATCTAAACAAGAACCCTAAAAAGTTTTGGTCATATGTAAAATCGGTAAGCGGATCTAAATCCCCTATTCAGTCACTCGTTGACCACGATGGCACCGAAACAGAGGACGACCGAAGAAAGGCAGAAATACTGAATTCAGTGTTTCGAAACTGTTTCACTGCGGAAAATCGTAACACGGTCCCTGACTTCAGCCGTCGCACGGACGCCAAAATGGAAAATATTGAAATAAACGATATCGGAATTGAAAAACAACTGCTATCACTTAGTAGCGGAAAAGCATCCGGACCAGACGAGATACCCTTAAGATTCTACAGTGATTATGCTAAAGAACTTGCCCCCTTTCTATCAGCAATTTATCGTAGATCGCTGGAAGAACGTAAAGTACCTAGCGACTGGAAGAAAGCGCAGGTCGTTCCCATTTTCAAGAAGGGTCATAAATCAGATGCGAATAATTATAGGCCTATTTCGCTTACGTCAATCTGTTGTAGAATAACGGAACATGTTTTGTGTTCTCGTATTATGACGTTCTTAGATAATACAAATCTCCTTCATCATAACCAACATGGATTCCGCAAACAGAGATCATGTGAAACTCAGCTCGCCCTATTTGCCCAAGAAATTCACAGTGCCGTAGACACGGGCGAGCAGATTGATGCCGTATTCCTGGACTTCAGGAAGGCATTTGATACGGTTCCGCACTTACGTTTAGTGAAAAAAATACGAGCTTACGGAATATCGGACCAGGTTTGTGATTGGATTCAGGATTTCCTAGAAGAGAGAACACAACATGTCATTCTTAACGGTTCAAAATCTGCAGATGTAGAGGTAATTTCGGGAGTACCTCAGGGAAGCGTGATAGGACCTTTATTGTTTACAATATACATAAATGACTTAGTTGACAACATCGGTAGCTCCGTGAGGCTATTTGCAGATGACACGGTTGTCTACAAGAAAGTAGCAACATCAGAAGACTCGTACGTACTCCAGGAGGACCTGCAGAGGATTAATGCATGGTGCGACAGCTGGCAGCTTTCCCTAAACGTAGATAAATGTAATATAATGCGCATACATAGGGGCAGAAATCCATTCCAGTAAGATTATGCCATAGGTGGTAAATCATTGGAAGCGGTAACGACCGTAAAATACTTAGGAGTTACTATCCGGAGCGATCTGAAGTGGAATGATCACATAAACCTTACCAGGTTGGATTAATAGAAGAGATAGACATGATCCAGCGAAAAGCAGCGCGATTCGTCATGGGGACATTTAGTCAGCGCGAGAGCGTTATGGAGATGCTGAACAAGCTCCAGTGGCGGACACTTCAAGAAAGGCGTTACGCAATACGGAGAGGTTTATTATCGAAATTACGAGAGAGCACATTCCGGGAAGAGATGGGCAACATATTACTACCGCCCACATATATCTCGCGTAATGATCACAACGAAAAGATCCGAGAAATTAGAGCAAATACGGAGACTTACAAGCAGTCGTTCTTCCCACGCACAATTCGTGAATGGAACAGGGAAGGGGGGATCAGATAGTGGTACAATAAGTACCCTCCGCCACACACCGTAAGGTGGCTCGCGGAGTATAGATGTAGATGTAGATGTAGATGTACTGCATCTTCGTTCCGGCGCGTGTGGTTACGCCAGCACATCCTGTTTTAGAAAGTGTTGATACAATACACGGATTACAAAATAAACTATTACAAGTTCACTGAAACAATTTGGCGCACTGAAGGCAAAATAAGCGCAACACCAAATAATAATCGAGGTAGAGTAAAGAAATTTCGGCCATACTGCAGTCGAACGTCCACTGTGCCGTACAGGTGTCTGATGCCAGTTTGTGGGATGGAGTTCCACGCCTATTGCACCTGGTCGATCAATACAGGGAAGATTAATGCTGGTTGCGGATGACGCTGGGGTTGCCGTCCAGTGATGTCCTACATGTGCTCTACTGGAGACAGATCTAATCGAGCAGGCCTTGACGAAATGTCGACACCCTGTAAGGCATGTTTGGTTACAAGAGCAGCATTTGGGCGAGCGTTATCCTGTTGGAAAACACCCCGTGCAATGCTGTTGGTGAACGCCAGCACAACAGACAGAACCACCAGGTTGACGTACAGACTTGCAGTCGGGGTGTGTGGCATAGCCATTATACCGCCCCTGAGGTCACACAAAACCGCACCGCAGCCTTAATTAACTTCACGTGTCGTTTAGGTGTGTGTAACACGCGGACTGGTGGCTGCAGACCCTTAACTGGCCGCCGCCGCCTCATCGACGCTCCGGCATCACTGGCAGCGAGGCAGAACCAGCTGTCCTCAGAAAACACAGCAGCCCTCCACTCTGCTCTCCAGTCAGCTCTCGCCTGACACCACCGAAGTCTCAAACGGCGGTGGTTTTCGGTTAGCAGGACGCACTCTAAAGGACGTCTGGCTCGGAGCTGTCTTTGAAGTGACCGATTTGTAGCAGCTCGTTGTGCCACAGTGGTGCCAACTGCTGCTGCACGTGCAGTACGGTGAGCCAGAGCCATACACGGAAGAAGATGGCCTTCCCTCCCGGTTGTTCCACGTTGCCTTCCGGACTCCGGTCTTCTTGCGACTGAACTTTCGCGTAACTAACGCTGCCAGTAATCACGAGCAGTGACTACGATCCTGCGTAGTCTTCCTGCAGTATTGCAGAACCAACATCCAGATTCTCGTTGCCCTGTTACACGACCTCGTTCAAACTCAGCGGAGTGTTGGTAACGCCGTCTTCGTGGCCTTAAAGGCAGTCGTCAGTAAGAACTGCCCACGTCCAGTCTCGCAGGTAATTAACGCTCACAACAGTTACAGAGTGTATTTAAAGCAAATCTGATTTGCATCCTCCTAATGGCGCCACGCGCTTCACTCTTTTGCGTCTGGCGCGAAATTTGAACACACATCATCTTTCATACGTAGAAACACGCCTACCAACTTTCGTTTATATCCCAAAGCTCTTTTATGGTGCTGAGATCTTTTCCCGTCAGCGTATATTTGAGAAGGCCGCGCGCAGAAACGCGGCTTGGAGGGTTCTTAGTGCTCAGTTCCTATTTGAGCTAGGAATATGGCGTAAAAAGTTTGTTTATCCCGGATCAGCGGCTATTTTTATAGCCAATCGAACATCTATCTTCCTGTGGCTATGTCTATGAAGCAAGGTTTCAAGTTTTGTAAGAAGGTAGACATATACCTGTAATTAATGATCGTCCTGTTCTGTGTGAGATTTATCCGTTGCCACGCTATAAGCAACACGGCTCGAAAAACACCTATACCAGGCCAGTCGTCGTCCGAGTCAACAAAAATGTTGATCACTTGCCAAGCTATGGCGGTCTAATGTCAAAATTATGATACAGTAGCGCAAAAGATGGGAACCAGAATCAAAAATGCTCCTATCATACCACAAAAAAGGCGACTATGTCCTTGGATTAGGGCTGTAAAAGAAGGGAACTGGCTTTTCGATTTCTCTGGCAATGCCAAAGACATTGAAATCAAAACATCTTGACATGTTCGTGCATTTTTACAAGTTAACACTACTTCCTCAGAGCAGCGAGCTCTCTTTGCAGCTAAGTGTTCGCACACTTTCACTTTACAATTTATGACCAAGTCCCTGGTGCTGTGCCCAAAATACAGAGAATTTGCCAGCCACAGTAAGCAACAAACACTGAAGCGCCAAAGAAACTGGTATACGCATGCGTATTCAAATATAGAGGTAAGTAAACAGGTAGAATACGGCGGTGCGGTCAGCAACGCCTATGTAAGACAAGAGTGTGCCGCAGTTGTTAGATTGGTTACTGCTGCTACAATGGCAGGCTGTCAAGATTTAACTGAGTCTGAAAGTGGTGTTACAGTTGGCGCATGAACGATGGGACACAGCATCTCCGAGATAGCGATGAAGTGGGGATTTTCCCGTACGACCATTTCACGAGTGTACCGTGAATATCAGGAAACCGGTAGAACATCAAATCTCCGACATCGCTCCGACTGGAAAAAGATCATACAAGAATGGGACCAACGACGACTGAAAGAATCGTTCAAAGTGACGGAAGTGCAACCCTTCCGCAAATGGCTGCAGATTACAATGGTGGCCCATCAACAAGTGTCAGCATGCGAACCATTCAACCAAACATCATCGATATCGACTTTCGGGATTTGCACAAAATTGTCAAACCCGTATAGGCGACATAAAAAATTAACTTCTGCAAAAATACCATTAGAAGAATGACAAGACAACTACAAATGTTCAATTACCAAATCTACACATGCCATATAGACTACAATTGCTAAACTACAAATTACTACAACAATACTACTGTCTGCTATTTTTACTGTCAAAAGAATTCCAAGGGACGATCCGAAACAGCGGTCGCCACGTGCATGGGGGCTTAATTAAAAAGAAATAAATGCAATAACGCAATAACTTTAGCAGCTGTGTGTCCGGTTACGAAATCTCGTAACCGGTTGGCCCTGAGTAATATTAGCACGCAATCTGACTGCATCAAATAAAAATAAAGAATGACAAGAAATTTCCATAAACACAATTAATTAATTAAGTCCCCTGCAACTATAAAAGCTACGAAACAACAAAGCACAAGTGTAACTGTTCTGTGTGTGCTAGTGTGACTCAACGTACATGTATCTGGCACGGTTCTTCCTCAATACGACAAGATTTTTTAAACACCATTTACAATGAGCTAATTGAAAAACCATAAATACTATAATTGCACATAGAAGCCAGAATTACAAGTCTAATACATGAACACGAGCCAAATGCTTTGTTGACTGAACCTGTGACCAAGAGGCATTGTCATTAAAGAAATGTGAAATAATTTTTTTTTACCTCAATATATATTGACGCAAAATACACTGTGATCATTGCAACATCTTCCATCTATACATTACATCAACCGAACAGCATGTACTGTCTCGCCCAACAGAACAACTACACTCGACATCCTCTCAACAAGTACTGCCCACGGCAACCTCTGAAATACTACTGCACCAATGGAGGCGGCGGAATAATAATCTGGCGTAACCTCTGGCGCTGTGACTCAGTGTAGCCACCTTTCAGTGGTTACCTCGGTCCTCGCTCTACGTTGACGATCCAGTCGCTGGTTCTTCCATAAGAGAAGAATTGCGGCGACCAGTCTGTCGATTTGGGCTAGGAGTCAGAATGTGAGGACTGCGCATTTTAAAACAACACTCCAGCAAGCCTCCAAATCAAAGACAAAAATCGAATGAACTTTGAGATATTATCGTGCCTTGGGTCCTATTTACAAAGTTATCCCAGCATCATTTGCCAAAAAAGAGCTGGAATAGAAGCAAGCTTGATATGACACCAGGAGCTCATAGGGGTGCTGTGTCACAGAGGCTGACAACTACCAGGCGTTCGGTCGCCACGTAGGTTTGTCTAGTAGTGACAATCGATGGAAGATTAAAGCGGTTACCGAAAGATTACCCAATCGCCGTGTATGTGTGTATGTCCCGCAGGACAATGAGAATGCACCTTTTTTTTATCATGTCGCCGAGGGTAGTATCCATCATAGATTGGAAACAGCTCCCAACGCAGAGAAGAGAGAAGAAGATGTCAGACCAGCAGCACTTCCTACACACACACACACACACACACACACACACACACACACACACACACACACACACACACACACACACACACACACACAGAGAGAGAGAGAGAGAGAGAGAGTCAGCATCCCTCCACAATGAAAGAGGTGTTCAGATATGTGTTCCTGGGTTCGATTCCCGGCGGGGTCAGGGATTTTCTCTGCCTCGTGATGACTGGGTGTTGTGTACTGTCCTTAGGTTAGTTAGGTTTAAGTAGTTCTGAGTTCTAGGGGACTGATGACAATAGATGTTAAGTCCCATAGTGCTCAGAGCCATTTGAGCCATTTTGAGATATGTGTTAATATTATCCATTGCAGAGCTTTGGTATAAGGTCTTTTAATAAATTCTAAAAGTTATGAAATGACAGGTACATGTGTTTTGTCACTATTGGAGTTATGTTTCTTACAATTACGAGTAACTTAAATTGCAACTATACCGTATAAAATTTTGTGGGGAGAGACCGATTTATTTATCAGGTTTACTAAAGAGACTGCTTATTACACGCCCGTCCGCCTCTTCTGGAGTACTGTCATGCGATGTGGTATCCGCATCAGGTAGGATAGACGGAGTGCAACGAGAAAGTTCAAAGCAGAGCAGCACATTTTGTATGTTCGAGAAACAGGGGAGAGAGTGTCACTGACATGACACAGGATTTGGGGTGGATATCATTAAAAGAAAGGCATTTTACGCTACGCCAGGAGTTTCTCACCAAATTTTCATCACCAACTTTCCCCTCAGAGTGTAAAAATATTTTATTGGTGTCCACCTCCAAAGGGAGAAATAATGACGACAATAAAGTAAGAGAAATCAGAGCTCGCACTGAAAGATTGAAGTGTTCTTATCTCGTGCTGTTCGAGAGTGGAACGGCTGAGAAGTAGCATACAGGTGGTTCGATGTAACCTCCGCGAAACACTTCTTGTGAATTGCAGGGTGTAGATGCAGATAAAATTCATGATGGATCAAGCCCTAGGTGTCGAAGGAGGCTTTCAACATAGTCTCAATCTTGGTTTTAGGTCAGGCGACGTTTTTTGGGAGGCGAGGAAGACGATGAACACCGTGGCATTAACCATCGCTTACTCTCCACACCATATCGGTAACACTACGTATCATCTGCTGTAATGATGCGGGTATCCAACAAGCGTGACCACGGTGCTTCGAGCGATGGCACAAGATTCGTCTGTTGTCATTTTCCAACAGGTTTACAACCGATGACGAAAGTGAGTTGTAGATGGTGGTGATCATTGTGAAGGTCAGTAAAGGTATTTTGTTGTAACTCTTGTTTCCTTTACTTTCTGAGACAATTCGCCGAACTTTTCAGACGCGCTTCGTAGTAACAGATTAAAGAACTGACAATGATAGAGGTAGTGGTCGAAAGCTTGGAGTTTTATCCCGAATTGACGCGGCATGTACACCGAAAGATTTTTATTCAAGAAATACGTCGCGAAAGTCTTCGTAGCCATACTGACAATGATAGAGTCTTTTGACCAAAGCAAAATTCAGAACAGATGGTTCCGCGTGGGTCATATGGTAAATCTTCCACGAACCAGACCCAAAGAAATGGAAAAAGACTTACGTATGAGTCGACAACTGCTGTAATTTTCGTAAACGAAGTCATTTTTTCTGCATAATCCATTCTTTTATTTTGAAATAATCACTTGTTTTCATTACCAGCAAGTACCTTATCTTGCACCTCGATAATGCCTACAGGGCCGAAATTAGTTCACGTTTAGTAATGAAATGAAAAGTATATTTAAAAATGAAGGACAAGCTACACAAGAAACTGACTTCGTCTACGAAGTAGATCAAGTGCCTTCCAGGTATTTAAAGACATTAACATTTATTTGCTAAGTTAAATACATACATACAAACACTTCAAAGAATGTTTAGAAGGCGGTACATTGAGATCTATCATTTGCGTCCTGTTTCCTTTCTAAATGCAAATAATTTCAAAGAAACAATTTTCTGCTTCAACTGCGTTGAAATTTTTGCTGTTGGAACTATTTAAATTTAAAAAAGAAACCTTTGCATTGTCTGTTTATGTTCTTATTTAAGGACAGTGTAGATTTTCACTTTGTCTAGGTGTTCTAAAACATAAACCGTTGCTTGTTTTCAAGTATTTGGTCTCTCTTGGGGACAACTCTCGTAAGGAAAGTGTGAAGTCCTGATCAAGCGTCGCAATATGCCCCGCAAGTAAAGCAAACAATTAAATGAAGATCAGTAAGACACAAAAGGACGAAAGCTATCATTACAACGTGAGCGACTGCTGCGAGAACAAATTAGTTTTCGATGTCACCAGACATCGCCGTCCCCTTTTATCTCAGCTGCAGACTGCACAGGAAAACAACCCTTTTTGTTTTACATTTCTATTTTGAAAGTTCCGTAATTCCAATGGTATCTAATATGTGATTTTGCGTAATACACTGAATCTGATAAAATTTATTATTCCATTTGGTTACTAGTAGTTCATGCTTGTCCAATAGATGTTCGCAACGTTTTGCATTCAGAAATGAATGCCATAATTAAGAAAATTTACGTTAGCATTGTTATCTTACAGTATTTTATACAATATGATGTATATCCTATGTAAAAGTCTTTTCTATCGCATACGCCAGTTTCAGCATAAAATAAGCAAGGTTTTGTGGACAGTTACTCATAAAAATGTTAAACTTTTAATTGTTAATTTAATAAATTTGCACTGTAGTTTTGTTGACTTGATTCTTAAAAAAACGCATAAATAGGAGGAGCTTCACACTAAAGGATGGCAGCCAAAAACAGTTGCAGGATAGAATTTTTTTTATTAAAATTCTTGACCAAGGTTTCGGTACATATAAATATACCTTCATCAGAAGTAAACTTCCTGAATAGAAAGACACATTCATTAGAAAAGCCATACAACGAAAGTGAGAAACAGAAGCTTAAATAACGGTGAAATTGCTAAAGTAATACAGGCACACAATCTTTAGTACTTACTAAAATTACATCATGCACTGGAGAATAATGAAACAATTATGCCAAAAGGCGTCGTCAGTAATTAAAATATCATCTCCATTTGTACAACATGTGTAATGGGCACAGGATCAAAGCGAACAGTTTAACAATGTTACTTCGCCTATGAACTGTTGAGACACGAGTGTGAAGGCACTAAGGTAGATTGTTTCGCCGAGAGAGGGCACTTGCATGTGCCAGACTCGCGCATATTACAATCCATAAATACATACATAAGCGCATCAAAAATTATTAAAGGTTGTGTTAATTCAAACTTTGTCTTAATAAATAAGGCGTATCACGCCAATTAAAGACATTTATGTAAACTAGAAATATAGAACCAAATTTACCTGTGTCTTAGTGTCAAACGGATAAAGCTTGCGCTTGGAACATCTAACGAGAGAGGGCACTACTGTAATGCGCGAGAGTCTCGCGTAACGTAGGCAGTGAAATACATACTAGTTGTTTCGCTAGTATGTATTTCACTGCCTACGTTACGCGAGACTCTCGCGCATTACAGTAGTGCCCTCTCTCGTTAGATGTTCCAAGCGCAAGCTTTATCCGTTTGACACTAAGACACAGGTAAATTTGGTTCTATATTTCTAGTTTACACAAATGTCTTTAATTGGCATGATACGCCTTATTTATTAAGACAAAGTTTGAATTAACACAACCTTTAATAATTTTTGATGCGCTTATGTATGTATTTATGGATTGTAATATGCGCGAGTCTGGCACATGCAAGTGCCCTCTCTCGGCGAAACAATCTACCTTAGTGCCTTCACACTCGTGTCTCAACAGTTCATAGGCGAAGTAACATTGTTAAACTGTTCGCTTTGATCCTGTGCCCATTACACATGTTGTACAAATGGAGATGATATTTTAATTACTGACGACGCCTTTTGGCATAATTGTTTCATTATTCTCCAGTGCATGATGTAATTTTAGTAAGCACTAAAGATTGTGTGCCTGTATTACTTTAGCAATTTCACCGTTATTTAAGCTTCTGTTTCTCACTTTCGTTGTATGGCTTTTCTAATGAATGTGTCTTTCTATTCAGGAAGTTTACTTCTGATGAAGGTATATTTATATGTACCGAAACCTTGGTCAAGAATTTTAATAAAAAAAATTCTATCCTGCAACTGTTTTTGGCTGCCATCCTTTAGTGTGAAGAATTTTAACAGTTGCTGCTGCAGCCATGTTTAAAATCTTGGAATAGGAGGAGCACAAGTCTCAAGAATGGTCAGTTGGAGACAGTTTTGAGGCGCAACCACTGTGTCGCACGTCTGTACAATAACCTAATTGTTGTAATACAGTACTGTGACTATGTAGCCTCTTATGTGGAGTGGGCTCTCACTAAGACGAAATGGTGCAGCTTGTCATAAATAAACCACTATAAAAAGACTTGGTACCTGGATTACTTCATAGAATTCACGTAACTTGGTCCAGTTAGCAGATAAAACGGACCGAGGCAACGACTACTTCAGCAGCAGCAGCAGCAGCAGGAAGCAGATTACTCCGAGTTACACCGGACTAAGATACGTGTAAGAAATCAACTGAACTATGCAAGTGTCACTGCAGAACTTATTACTAAAGTGTAATGTTTTGGAAACTGTTCTAGCAGTAAACATTTGCATTAGTCTCATCTACATCTACATGATTTCTCTGAAATTCACATTTAAGTGCTTGGCGGAGGGTTCATCGAACCACAATCATACTATCTCTTTACCATTCCACTCCCGAACAGTGCGCGGGAAAAACGAACACCTAAACCTTTCTGTTCGAGCTCTGATTTCTCTTATTTTATTTTGATGATCATTCCTACCTATGTAGGTTGGGCTCAACAAAACATTCGGAAGAGAAAGTTGGTGACTGAAATTTCGTAAACAGATCTCGCCGCGAAGAAAAACTTCTTTGCTTTAATGACTTCCATCCCAACTCGCGTATCATATCTGCCACACTCTCTCCCGTATTACGTGAAAATACAAAACGAGCTGCCCTTTTCTGCACCCTTTCGATGTCCTCCGTCAATCCCACCTGGTAAGGATCCCACATCGTGCAGCAATATTCTAACAGAGGACGAACGAGTGTAGTGTAAGCTGTCTCTTTAGTGGAGTTGTGTCTTTGAGTGGTGGAAGCCAATGCGATCGGTAAGAAACACCCCCATAATCACACGTTTCTTGATGTCTATGGAACACAAGAATAACAACAAATTTTTGAGGTTTTTTGTTTAAATCAAATAATCTCTTTTCGATGTTGAAAATTTTCGCCCCAGCAAAATTTCACTGTCTCCCCAAGTAGCAACAGTTCGGTTGCACAGTATACTCAGGAGTTTAGAATTCCATACTAGGTAAAAACAGCTGATCAATGACGTCGCCGATTCACTCGTGACGTGTCTGGCGCCCGGTTGATAAAGCCGCCACGTGGCGTGCACGGACCTCAAGTAGAAGGGGGCTTCACTCGCGGGGAGTCCCAGAGCGTGTGACGTGAGCGAGCATCGGCCGGCGCCGCGACCCCAATACAGGCGAGGCGGCCTCGAGGGAAACCCCGGGTCGGCCTTCACCTCGACCCTAGTCGCGTGTCGCGGGCGAGCGTCCCTCACGAGGCAGCCAGCGACGGCGCGCGCTTTCTCTTCCGCTTCGTCGCGCGACTGTCAATGCAGACAACACGAGACATTGCTCACAGCTGGCCGACGAAATTCCAGTTTTCTAGTGCTTAACGGCGCTGACTACGAGCGACTGGTCTCGCATTTATCTGAATCATACGTGCAGGTATTAAGAATGGATGACCGCATCCGTCCCACCGAGCAGGAATTCGGAAACACACCTTGCGCTTTTTTCTCACTATACGTTCTACGAGGCCTGTTCAGAAAGTAAGCTCCGATTGATTGCCAAATTGAAACCACAGTGAACATCAGAAATGTTTTACTTGTAACAATTAGCTACACCTTTCAGCTACTTCTCTACGTAGTCGCCGTTCTGACTTAGACTTTTGTCATAGCGTTGTACCAACTTTTCAATAGCCTCATCATAGAAGGCAGCCGCCAGTGCTTTCCGCCAATTCTCCACGCTGGCCTACACCTCGTTGTCCGTGTCAAAATGTTGTCTTCAAGGACAGCGGTTCATGTGACCAGAGATGAAACTCAGGGGGAGACAATTGCGGACTGTATTGTGGGTAATCTCACATTTCCATTTGAAAACGATGCAGGAGCATCTTCATTGCCCCTGCAGAATGCGGCTGAGAATTGTCTTGAAGAAGAAACAGCACGACAGTTATGTAATGTTAGCTGCATAGCTTCAGGCGAAATTTCTCACCAGGCCCTCGTACTTGGCGGCAGACACTATTTTCTAGACGTCTTTACGCACTCACTGCGAGCTCAGAAATGAGAAGAGCGACGTGATGCTAACTGGGGTTATACTAGAGACACTACCCAACACATCTGTGCAAAGCTTTATCGGATTTTCATAGTCGTTTCCATTTCGCGACCGATCGGAGCTTACTTTCTGAACGCCCCTCGTAGAAGCCATGGTCAGACCTCAGCAGCTCTGGCATGAACCAGTAAAAGTGATCTCCCTGGGTCTTAGCGGAATGGGGTGTTTGAAAAACCACTGGCATCGACAAAATACCCGTCATCCGACTAGAAAAGGCCGCCTTACTGGGGTCTGAACGCATTGTCCGCCGATGTATCGTGCAGCGTTTGCCATTTGTAGGAAGTCAGACCGGTAAAATGCGGAATCTAACGTAATGATCTTATTTTCTGTTTTTACTGTTGGCTTCCTGGTATTTTACAGCGGATCGTCGTTTTCAGATCTGTCTCAGTTACTCTGTGCGAACTACGAGTCGGAAGAAGACTCATCGACAGATTAAAAGGTAAGCTAGCTAGCTCTCTCTCTCTCTCTCTCTCTCTCTCTCTCTCTCTCTCTCTCTCTCTCTCCCCTCCCCCCCCCCCCCCCCCCCCCCCCGCACTTCCTTTAGTCCCGAGACCTTCGTCCAAGCTTTAGTTTCGGTAATTCTATCAGAGCAGTCTTGCATACGACGCTAGGCCGGCGCTTCCGGGAGAAATCATATGCCGGAGAAAGCTTGCACAGTGGCCGCTCCCAAATCGAAAACTGCTCTCGGTACTATAATTACGATTGGGTGGGGGAAGAAATTGGCGTAGTCGTGACTATCACAGATCGAGTTCTGGTACAGTTGGTCGTTCAAGAATGACGTCAGTGTTTCTTCAGATTCGCTGATGCGGACGCCTTTGAAACTTCGTAAGGAGTAGGTGTATTGTCAGTGCGAACGCGAGTCATCTGCACGCCACTAAATGTCTTCGTCAAAGATTTGAGCGACAAGGTGAGCATGCATACTGTCGTGATATTGGACTTCGTGGGCAACCTGTGCGTTTAATACTTATCCCACTACTTGAACGGTTCTGCTTACATAATGAAACAACACTTGGCAAGCAGTAAAGGTAAGGAAAGATAAATTTCGAAAGGATAATTAAAGCAAGGCTTGCCAATGACATTGTCAGGGATAGCATAGAATTTCTAAGATGAACTGAAAGGAATGGATAGTCTCTAGAAAAGAAGTTATAAGGTGAACATCAACAAATGGAAAACAAGTGTAATGGATGTAGTCTAATTAAATCGGGTGACGCTGAGGGAATCAGTTTAGGATATGACACAATAAAACTAGCAGAAGTAGCGAAACAACTGACCATACCCAATTTAGAGAGGATATAAACTGCAGACTGGGAATGGGAAGAAAAGCATTTCTGAAAAAGAGAAATTTTTTAAATAGCTAATTTAAATTTAATCGTTAGGAAGTCGTTCCTGAACGTATTTATCTGGAGAGTAGCCTCGTACGGCAGTGAAACGTGAACGATATGCGGTTTAGACAACGAAAGAATAAAAGCTTTCCAAATGTGGTGCTACAGAATGCTGAAGATTAGATGGATGGATCCCGTAATTAATGAGGAATACCGAATCGTACTGCTGAAAAAAGAAATTTGTGGCAAAGTTTGACTAAATTAAAGGATCTGTTAATAGGAGAGACCTGAGGCATCGAGGAATTGTCAGTTTGCTATTGGAGGGAAGTGTAGGGGTAAAAAATTTTAGACTGAGACCAAGGGTTGAACACAGCCATCATGTTTAAAACAGATGTAGATTGCAGAAGTTATTCAGAGATGAAGTGTTTTGCACAGCACTGACTAACGTGAGAGTAGCATTAAACCAAGTTTTAAAAATGGTTCAAATGGCTTTGAGCACTATGGGACTTAACCGCTGTGGTCATCAGTTCCCTACAACTTAGAACTACTTCAACCTAACTAATCTAAGGACATCACACACATCCATGCCCGAGGCGGGATTCGAACCTGCGACCGTAACGGTCACGCGGTTCCAGACTGAAGCGCCTAGAACCGCACGCCCACAACGGCCGGCAACGTGAAACACACAAGCCTGGAAATTCGTAATGATCATTACCAAAGTAATGAGAATATTTCACAATACAGGGAAAGTAACGGAAACAATATGTAAACGAAGGCCAATATTTTCTTAACATTCACACAGAATGAATGACAGCATGCTAACAGAACAAATCATGTATTTCTGGAACAAAAAATTAACAACATTTTGGATCTGAGAAGTTAAAATATAATTAGAAATACAGATCATAAGAGAAGAAGCTGCGGAAGGAAACTTTTAAAGGTAAAATGCTAAAATCAGAAGGACTGCAAGGTAGCAGTGGGACAGGAATAGCTATGAATTAATCTCAGAAAACAAAAACGAGACAGAAACTAATGCAGTAAATGATAAGTAATTGAATTTGACACTTTGTCCCTTTGTGGCCAAAACGCGATGAAAGAAAAATAAGTAGCATCTGTAATAACGGCGTGGAATGACTGGGTCTCAAACACGTCAGTGCAGTCCCCGAAAGAACTTGGGAATGTTTAATGCTACAGAATTCATATTCTAATGAATGGAGGGAAACGCTACAGCGTTACGGAGTTTCGTTTCCTCTTTCTGCGGACAGGACAGCTGCAGCCCGTATAGCACAGACATGCCGCGAATGGTTTGTTGATAGGTCTTCTTGAACAGGAAGCCTGTTACGCCGGTCGGTGAGCCTACCGGTGTGTCTGGAAACTGCTGGGGACGCGACCTGAGCCAGCGCCACACACGAAGGAACGGCAGCCTCAGCTTGAACTCCCGTGGTCGTAAAAAGGAAGTCCTACAGCTATATACCACCTGCCTCGCCGTATTGCGGCATTACTCATGGTTACCAGTGGTAACGCGAATCAGTCAGTCAGCTCACAAAGGCTATTACTCTTCTCCCTTTTGTGCTGCCCTGTTCACTGTTTGAGGATTGGGACATTGTCACTTCCACTAGACATTTTTACTATTTTCTTTCTTGGCCTTCCTTCGGTTTTTGTCTCAGTTTTTTTCCATCTAATATGTTTGCTAGAAACTTTGACAAATGGCCACCCAGTTTAGTTTCCCTTCTTTGAATAGTTCCTAAAGTATTTCTTTGGTCACTAATTTCTTTCAAGACATTACCTTTGGATTTTAATATAACTTCGTAGGCATCCACCGATAGCGTCAATTTGAATAAAGTAATACTGGGTATTAGGCCGCGTCATTTTGACACGCTAAAACAGCTAGCAGCCAACGTATCGATCGACTTAACGGCGGTCCTGTTCTAGCACGACTAACTGGTGGATTCTGGTGCCGCTATACACTGTCTTATTTAGACTGTCTCTTGGCTGTGACATCACGTCCAGGAACGACGATATCCAGTGGCAAGAGGACAGATACCTGGAAGCTTGGAGTTGAAAACCAGGACCATTCTCACAATTCGAAGTACATACTGGGCGACAACTTCTTTGTTGTTCCAGTGTGTTGAGGAACCACACATGGAAACCGCGAGTTTGCGCTTCCTCTACAGATTCCACCAAATAAAATTCGCAGTGGAACATGTACCATAACTATGGATTTCTGCAATAAGAGGGACCATTCACGGTACGCTTCTGGCTAATTAATCTGTGACTCGTACGGGCAATTTAGATCATGCTTCGCTATCCAACATATCCAAGAATGGCGGAATGGTATCCTCCTCCTTGTTGTTCTTCTGTGCAGAAGAGAGTTGTTGGTTTTTAAAATTGTTACGCTCCAGCTCCTGACATTCACAAGGAAAGGGGTGTTGAAATATCTTTATGGATGCACAACTTGCTCTTTTCTGTGTAAGAATAAGTTTAAATTGTTGATGCTGGAGGCTATTTTTCTGTCCCTGTCTATTGACCACACACAGACGAAACATTAAACTGTAATATCCCTTCTTTGCATTGACACACACACACACACACACACACACACACACACACACACACACACACACACACACACACACAAAACCGCTAAATGATGTGCTATGGCAACTAGTAGCTGCACTTCAAATAATCTGTAAGGATTCAGGCAACACCGCCTTTTTGTTGTGCCTTTGTTCCGTATCGGCTCACGGTCGGCATGGTTAGCAACGGATTTAGGGTGGTTTAGTCAAAGAGGTGGTACGATTGTGTTCCTGTCGCAACCCGGTTAGCCACCCACCCCTCCACCTCCCTGGGACGGGAAAGTGTGTACCCTAGCTGCCTGTGAGCATTGTTACTCATGTGAAAGCGAGCGAAAGGTTTGTAAATGTTTGCGAAACGTGTAAATGAAGTTGGACTTGGGTACCAGCCCGCTTTTCATCTAGAAGGGTGCGGAAAACGGCCTAAAAACGACATACAGGCTAGCCGGCACTCCGATCATGGCCATTAACCCTCGTCGCGGATTCGAAACGTCCCGGATGCAGGTAATCCGGGCGCATTCGTGATGGAATGGTAAAGATGGGAATGATGATAATTGGGACAATGGTGCCACGTATGAACAAAGCAGGCCGAATGTGCGAGATTCGAGACAGGAGCAGACTTTGCTAGACGTGACAAGGGTACAAACAATGATGGCGGAACTCTATCAGTGTGTTGTTTCAGGCTGACCTTCAGTCGGCAAACCACTTAGGTCCTTTGGAAGCCGAATGTTGGAGAAAGTGGTGTAACACACCGCCAGTCAATGGAAAACCGTTGCGTCATTTAAAGACCAAACCAATCTCAACAACACTGAAAAACCTACTTTCTTCCAGACACTCCGTTAGGCATGAACACTGGTGAATGAAAGTTCTGTTCCGCTGGATAATGGAAGACAATGAGAGTTGTTTAAGATAAAGATAAACCGCCAGTCAACATTTGCCACTCCTGTTGCCGCGCATCACACACTCCTGTTATCTGATTGCCAAGATGGGAGATAAACTGCCACGATGCACTAGGCGGCACATAAGAGCGAGCTCCAACAAAGGACGTTTAAAACATTTTAATTTACTTGATAACGGATTCTTGGCGAAAGAGTGAAGTTACTCCACAAGGAATTACCCATTTTCTCACACTCTTCAAAGCTTTTAATTTCACACTATATGTTTCAAGGTGCAAGCCCGTTTGCTAGTGGTACTATATTAAACATATTCCAGTCATCTGGTGTACTGTGAAACAAAGATTTTGCAACCATCAAAGAAATAAAGAGGTAATAGGAAATACGTGGACATGTTACAGAAGAGTACAACGCAATTAAGAGACTAAATCAGGCATTGATCGCAAAATGTCTGACAGGTTACTGGTTAAATGTATAATTCCTCACCATGCAGTATTACAGAAGGGGCATTATATGCTACACAACAAGGAGAAAAGAGTTTTCCCGTAACTGGAGCTGTATTTACTGAAGAACTTTTTTGTATAGAACTCAACAGCACAGAATGGGATAGTAAATATAAATATAAAAAGAGGGCACCCAGAACCGTAAACAAGTGATCTCCTTCGATATGATTGCCTGAGTAACGCCAGAGGGCAGGATCAGCCGCCGATATGGAAAGGTTTTTCACACACTTCGGGCACACTGGTTCCTTTCTTTCGCCAAGTGTGAGAGCTGTGTTCACGCGTATCTGCGAAGTGTAGGTGACTGCAGCTGGCGTGTTGTTGCGTGCCGTGCTGAATGACGACAGAAGGGGGAGGCTGATGCCCGGTGCCAGCACGCAGACCACTCCTGCGGACCGCCTGGCTCAACGTCCCCTTCCGGTGGACGGATCTCCGTCAATGGTGCCACGTGCCCTCGCTTCGTGAGGCAGATACGGGGAGGTTTGGAATTTAATCCAGCACGTTGACGCAAAGTCTGGGCCGTCAGGAACGTTACCCCACCATTGCTCCTTTTCACTTCCGTGAAGACAGAAATTTGTTAATAGCACGTGGCTTACCCAGGCGGTTACCCATCCAAGTAGTGGCCACGCTCGATGTTGCTTGACTTCACTGATCTGACGGGAACTGGTGTGTTCAACTACGTAACGCCTTTGGCACCCGAAACTGTTACCGAATGGTCGAACAGATTTTTCTTTGCCATTACTTATGGATATAGACAGAATAATTAAACGACACCGTGCCTAATAATCCATTCCCCTCTCCTATCCATCCTGCGTTATTCAGTTGCACAATTTGTACCATAATTTGCAGCACTAAATACAATGAGAATTACTTAATCAACCAGAATCCTTGAATCAAGGTGAATAGCATCCCTCAGACAATATCGTGCAGCGAGAGACACTACACTGATGAGTCTCGACTGCTCACAGGGTCGTTGCAGGTCAGACAAGTCAAACATTCGTAGGTCGACCCCTAGCGATTCAGTTTTTTCTCCAATTAACATGAGTTTCATGTCTGCCAATATTCGTCGAGTAGGAAATGCCAAGTCGGGTTGGCGTTCTTTCTAAATGACTGGACGAGCCGATTCTGGCGCTAGAGAAATACACTGAAGCACCAAAGAAACTGGTATAGTCACGGCGTATGAAATACAGGGATGTGTAAACAGGCAGAATACGGCGCTGCGACCTATGTAAGAAAAGTGCCTGGCGCAGTTGTCAGATCTGTTACTGCTGCTACAGTGGCAAGTTATCAAGATGTAAGCGAGGTTGAACGTGGTGTTACAGTCGGCGCACGAGCGATGGGACACAACGTCTCAGTGATAGCGACGAAGAGAGGATTTTCCCGTACGACCACTTCACGACTGTACCGTGAATATCAGGAATCCGGTAAAACATCAGATCTGCGACATCGGTGCGACCGGAAAAAGATCCTGCATGAACGGGACCAACGACGACTGAAGAGAATCGTTCAACGTAACAGAAGTGCAACCCTTCCACTAACTGCTGCAGATTTCAGTGCTGGGCCATCAACAAGTGTCAGCGTGCGAACCATTCAACGGAAACATCGATATGGGCTTTTGAGCCGAAGTCCCACTCGTGTATCCTTGATGACTGCACGACACAAAGCTTTACGCCTCGCCTGGGCCCGTCAACACCGACATTGGACTGTTCATGATTGGAAACATGCTGACTGGTCGGACGAGTCTCGTTTCAAACTGTATCGAGTGGATGGACGTGTACGGATATGGAGACGACCTCATGAACCCATGCACCCTGCATGTCACCAGGGGAATGTTCAAGCTGGTGGAGGCTCTGTAAAGGTGTGAGGCGTGTGGACTTTGAGTGATATGGGACCCCTGCTGCGTCTACGTACGACTCAGATAGGTGACACGGACGTAAGTATACTGTCTCATCACCTGCATCCATTTATGTCCATTGTGCTTTCCGACGGACTTGGGCAATTCCAGCAGGAGAATGCGACACCCCACACTTCCAGCCTCCAGAATTGCTACGGAGTGTCTCCAGAAACCCTCTTCTGAGTTTAAACACTTCTGCTGGCCACCGAACTCTCCAAACGTGAAAATTATTGATCATGTCTGGTCTAACAACCCTACCACAACAAAGGTCAGCATTTAATGACGATTGTGGTGTTGCTCAACGCTGCTGAATACTGCATTATAGGGCAACAACAGTCATTATGTGGCAGGTGTCATTAGAGCACAGTTACTAAAGTCATTTCATGTAATAATGAAAAAACTTGTCACTCATCTTTTTGTGTCTCCCACGTAGGTCTCGTCGCAAAATCATGCCTCAATCGTTGAAAATCTAGGTGGTTATGATTCCAAGCTCGGATGCAAAGAGGCCTAGGTTTTATTCTGCTCTATTCAAAAGTTTTGTAGATGCGCTTCACAAAACATCCTTGGAGATTACACTTTTGTTGAAAACATCTTCCTCACATTTTATAAGCCAACTACAATATGGATCTTTCCAACATGACGTCCAACACTTGACTTTCTGCACGCCCGACTCTCTAACAACTCAACAACTAACTAACTATCGCTTACGCGCCCAAAAATCAGAGTTACAAGTACGTCAAAGATCATAGTGACAAAAGAAAGAATACACATAAGAATAATATCATTGCAATATAAACATATCGATGTATCAAAAGTGAAATCAAATCTGAATGTTGTCTCAGAAATATGTTAAGTAGTTAACAGAAATACAGTAGAATATTACTGGTATCGAGAGGTTCAGGTGAGGTACCATAATGGTTACGTAATTCAAGTACCATTACACTGAGAGGCCTTGCAACATTCCGTTCAAAAGAGATCGCCACCCCCTCGTATTCTTACGGATTTATGGACAGCCCTGCAGGAGTCATGATGTCAATTCCCTCCAGAAGTGCTTTAGACGTTATTTGTAGTCCTCTTGCGTGCTGTTGGGGGCCCTACAAGATATCGGGCAGGTGTACCAGTTTCTTTGGCTCTTCAGTATATAAGGGTGAATCACTGCTGTTCCTGACACGCCTAGTAAAGTACACTTATGTGTAGCGAAGAAATGCCAGAAGTCCGCAGAGGGGACGTACCAAGGGCTTTACCAATCTCGCAACGCTAAGCAGTCTTTCTTTTTCACTACCAGATTAGTACAAGTTTACGCTGGAGAAGTATGTTACTGCAGGAACATAGCTCGTTTTATCACTGTGAGATTTGGAACACAAAGAAAAAAATGGTTCAAATGGCTCTGAGCACTATGGGAGTAACATCTGAGGTCATCAGTCCCCTAGACTTAGAACTGCTTAAAACCTAACAGACTTACGGACAGCACACACATCCATGCCCGAGGCAGGACTCGAACCTGCAACCGTAGCAGCAGCGCGGTTCCGGACTGAGGCGCCTAGAACCGCTCGACTACAACGGCTGGCTGGAACACAAAGAGAACGACACGAGAAAGTGACTGATGTTTCTACGTTAGTACTGTAACTGTAGCTTAAAGGTGAGCTCCATTTACGGTTCCCATAACTATGAATTTGAGCGACAGTCACCTGTTAAATAAAAAATTTACCGGGTGCGAGGGGGACACACGCTTTGAGTGTTCCGTACAAATTTGCTTACGTGTACAGGCAGTTCATCCATTCTGAGAATCGAGGTTCTCGACAATTTTTGCACGTTTCGATATTGATATTGCCAAGAAATGGGTCCCAGGGATTCCAAGACTTTCGAGTACGTATTAATTTTAAGTTTAAAGTCGGATAACAAACGACAGGAGAAATTTTGTTTCGTGTGATATAATTAAACACTGAGAACTTTCCGATGTTTTTCGTTTGGTAGTAGTTTGAAATCTTACTTCGAGGAAAATTTCACGATTCTAGGTCAACGAGAAGAACTGCATAGGTTCTAATGAGTGAGTTTGCGAGTTTGAAAATATGTGACATGAATGGCCGTATCTTTTGATTGCATTAAATTACGAGTTACCGTTTAGTTTCCTGCGATGAGAACATAGACCTGAGAATGTGACAAATTTCAACTTTATACATCTATCCGTTCCTGAGAATATGGGTTTTGAAGAGACAGACACACGAACCGATTCTGTGACTTTTTCTTTTCTTTTTATTTCCAGCGATTGAGGTATGGAACACTCAACAGTATCGTACTACCAATCTGAAGCAGCAACTCCGACATAATGGTAGCTATAGAGGCAATAAACCAGCATTAGCAGAGATTATACTGGCGATTAGTGCGTGGTGCGGTCTGCCAGTATCTGAGTGAAGCCGCAGATTAGGCGCTCTCCCCGCTCCTGCCGCACTGCCTCGGCGACTTATCTTCTTCTCCTCACCCAAGGCGGCCGTACATGTGACTCCTGCCAAGTGCTCGTCACCTTACGGCGATTGTTAAATGCGAGGTAATCGCAGCTGCCGACTAGGCGGCGGCAAACGACACGAAAAACAGAAAACGCGCCCGCGGCAGGTGCCTCCAGGCTGAGGGCTCCAACAACACTCCGCCAGCCGTTTCTGCGTGCGCTTTGAGGACTTTGGCCGTTCCTTAAAACGGGGCTGATCAAAGAACAAAGTCCAAGACGCGAGCGAGCAGTGATGCAGCACAAAGTCGGGCGAACGCCGCCGTTGCCCTAGCAACAGAGGAACGCTGTCTGTCGCACTCTTTCTGCTCGTGTCCAACATTCTGTAGCATTTCTCTGTAGTGAAACAGATTTATTTACCATCTCGTCATGTTTATTGACTAGTGACTGTTGCAACCTGTGCCAACTACTATAGAAGTACTGAAAATTTACTATTTACTTCTACATCTACATACGTCCTCAGCAACCCCCATATGGTGCATGGCGGAGGTTACCTTGTACCAATGCTAGACATTTCTTTTCCTGTTCCACTTGCAAATAGACAGAGGGAAAAACGACTGTCTATATGCTTCCTTGCGAGTCCTAATTTCTCTGTCTTCGCGGTCCCTACGCGAAATATACGTTGGTGGAATTAGTATCATTCTATCTTGTAAGCTTTTCACAATGTTGACTGCAATATACTCTTTGAAACTCTGAAGTCAGCAGGGATAAAACAAGGGAAGCGAAAGTTTATCTGTAACATCTGAAGAAACTGTACTGCAAGTTAGGACAGTTAAGGGGATGCAACGGAAGTAATAGTAGTAGTAGTAGTAGTAGTAGTAGTAGACTTGCGCTCTACCAAAACTTTGGTTTTGTAGTTTTGATGCGATATACAAATGACATAGTAAATGGGAGGATTACCTGTAGTGTTAGTAGGGAAAGAAACAGAAATGAATATGTGAGAGAGGAATTAGGAGCGGACGACTTCTGTCTATTTTTGTTTGTTTCTTCACAGAACCGCACATCGTTCAGTCTTAGTCCATTCTTTATTCTATATCCTTGTGAAATATAAATTGCATTTTATAAGTAATAAAAATTAGTTGATCGCGCAACTTCTATGCTGCTATGCAACCAAAGCAATTACTTTTCATTCAAGTACAGTTTACAAGCACAAACAAAAAATCCATCTATTCTTATTCTTGTCGTTTTTGTACTCAGTAGAAGGTTCTTCATGATAAAGTCAAAAACTTCATGTTATTGTTGATAAGTGCTGAAGTTTTTTATGAACAGATTTTATATAACCTCCACGAGGTACTGAAACGATGTTCTATACGTTTTTGTTTTGCAGTTCTTTTAATTTTTCCTTTTTTCATAAAATTGCATTTTCCTGTGATTTATGATGAATCTGATGTTTTTGTATTTT